>NC_134499.1:40682369-40844869 GCF_040206685.1 Ascaphus truei
TGTTAGCCACTCCCCTTCCCCCATGTTAGCCCTGCCCCTTTTTACACGCATGGCTAATGCATTTAGAATGGCAGTTGCTCCCATCTGAGTATTAGACTTATCCTTGCCATTTGCAGACAGTATTTGAGACAGATAGGCAGGGACTAGATACACTGTTGTCCCTTATAGAGATGTGTGAGCCTGCCCAAGTTCGTTTCAATGCTGTCTCCATCCAACAAGTTAGTGTAACCCACAAAAATGTTGAGTGGCCGAAATATTTAGCAAAACAGCCCACATTGCGCCGAATTCACTATAATGCTTTTATAAAGGGTCAAAATAGCAGCCATTACTTCATTATTTGTAAAGTTCGATTGAATTGCGAAAACAAAAGTAATCGAAAAATTATAACATGCAATGCCCATAGATTTTTAATGTTAATTTAACTTCTAGATCGTAGTGGACATTTCTCAGCACCAAAAAGGGTGACATTTGCGAACTTCGCTAACGTATTAAAAGTTCAAACATCTCTAATCCCCTGTATGTGAACGACTTGTTTTATTTCAGTGAGAATGAGCTGTTAATTACAACCACCTCGGGAGTACAATTTAGCAAAGCGTTCCAGAAGTTACTTGCATCTCAGCGTGTGGTGTAAATGCAAAGTGCCCACAGGAGGGAAATATGGAACCTATTGTAAAAAATAATAACATGAGCCAGAGATATGAGCCTGCCGTTTGGATCACATTTTACTGCCCTCCCGGCCTATACTTTGCCTTTAAAAAAGACTATAATATACCAGGAGCGTCACCTTTTAACTGTTTCCTAAAGCAGCGGTGCTCAACTCCTGTCCTCAAGCCCCTCAACAGGTCAGGTTTTCAGGATATCTCAGCTTCAGCACAGGTGACTCAATCAGAAGCTCAGTCGAAGACTGCACTACCTGTGTGGAGGTAGGGACTGATTGAGCCACCTGTGCTGAAGCAGGGACTGATTGAGCCACCTGTGCTGAAGCAGGGACTGATTGAGCCACCTGTGCTGAAGCTAGGATATCCTGAAACCTGACCTGTTCTGGGGGCTGGAGGACTGGAGCTGAGCCCCCCTGCTCTAAAGAAGCATGTCTGCAAATTCAAAGAAGGCCCCATATTGACAGCCCAGTAAATATATGTCAGTACGGCCCCATATTGACAGCCCAGTAAATATATGTCAGTACGGCCCCATATTGACAGCCCAGTAAATATATGTCAGTACGGCCCCATATTGACAGCCCAGTAAATATATGTCAGTACGGGCCCATATTGACAGCCCAGTAAATATATGTCAGTACGGGCCCATATTAACAGCCCAGTAAATATATGTCAGTACGGGCCCATATTAACAGCCCAGTAAATATATGTCAGTAAGGCTGGGCACTTCCACTGGTCTTTTGGTTAAAAAAAAAAAAAAAAAAAAGTTATGTTTTGGCTTTGCAGTTTAAACTTTACTTTGACCATTGTATTAAAAAGCAAAGAAATGAAAACAGCAAAAACAAAAATCATCAGAGAAGGAACCTTTCTTGGATTTTGGCCCGTATTTCATTCATATCCAGTCATTGGTTCCGGAGTTCGATTTACAGTTCAAATTCAACTTTGTTTTTTTTTTTTAACTGTTTGTCTCGTTCTAAACGGGCTTTGTCAAAAATCCACAGTACCCTTTCTCCTTCTTTGCTTACTCTGAGACCGCGGATCGCAGCGGGTCTACTCTGAGACCGCGGATCGCAGCGGGTCTACTCAGAGACCGCGGATCGCAGCGGGTCTGATTCTGAGACCGCAGATTGCAGTGGTCTAATTCTGAGACCGCGGATCGCAGCGGGTCTGACTCTGAGACCGAGGATCGCAGCGGGTCTGACTGAGACTGAGGATCGCAGTGGGTCTGATTCTGAGACTGAGGATCGCAGTGGGCCTGACTCTAAGACCGAGGATCGCAGCGGGTCTGACTCTGAGACCGCAGATCACAGCGGGTCTGACTCTGAGACCGCGGATCACAGCGTGCCTAACTGACACCGCAGATCGCAGCGGGCCTGACTGAGACCGCGGATTGCAGCAGGTCTGACTCTGAGACCGCGGATCGCAGCGGGTCTGACCATGGGCTAGGAGCATGGTCATTAAACTCCATTTCTTCACATTATTAGGAGAACTAAAAATCTCTTCTTACTATGATAATTAATGAAACCATGCTACTGTAACTCTATTATGTAAGACTAACTCCTGTCTGCATAAATCTATTTCTCTAGTACAGTATGTTTGTTGGCTAAATATAATTAACACTTCTTTGCTGGCGCCAACAGGGTTTTCATGGGAAAAAATCCTTACCTTGTAATGAAAATCTGTGACGCGGGTGACGCCACACTCGTAATGGGCGCACACACAGAGACATGCACACACACACACCCACACACACGTGGAGGCAAGCAAACACACAGACACACACACACACAGAGGCAGACACACACACAGAGGCACCAGAGGCACCCACAACATAGAGGCAACAGAGATGCACGATACATACACACACACACACACACACACACAGACGCACACACAGAGACCCATGCGTGAACACGCACACACTCACACAGAGACAGTTACTATAACTATATAAGTGCAAATAGCTCAAACAGAGGTGTGTGCCGAGCACGCGCTTTCTAAGTCAAACTTCTTTGCGTTTTGCCACTGACATTGTGTTTTGAATTTTAATTAAGAATATCACCCTCACAAATACAATATCTGTGACAAAATACAGTGACCAAAGACAATGAAGTTTCACTTAAAATGCGCGTCCTCGGCACACACAACTTTTTTTATTATTGTTCTCTCTGACTAGCACTGCTTAGTAATAAAGGCGTACAATTACTTAGTTACAATTACTTAGTTACAATTACTTAGTTACAATTACTTAGTTACAATTACTTAGTTACAATTATTAGTTACAATGACTTAGTTACAATGACTTAGTTACAATTATTAGTTACAATGACTTAGTTACAATGACTTAGTTACAATGACTTAGTTACAATGACTTAGTTACAATTACTTAGTTACAATTACTTAATTACAATTACTTAGTTACAATTACTTAGTTACAATTACTTAATTACAATTACTTAGTTACAATTACTTAGTTACAATTACTTAGTGCTCTGTAGGTGCTGTATAGAATATATTTCAACACACTGAAATAACTGTTTGGAACCTGCTGCCGTATAACATTAGTTTAGGTAACACAGCCACAATTCCGGAGTGAAACAGCAGGTAGGACTCACAGGTCACCATCCCTGATCAAGTAATTGTATGGCATAAAACTGCTTATGTTTTCAGGTGAATCCAGCCCTTGATTTGTCTTTGAAAACAGTTGTATGAGCGACCGCCCGCAAATGAAAATAGATGAGCTAAAGTTAGTGTATATATCTGAGTCCCATTGGGAGAAAAGCGCAATATGAAATAAAGTTATTATTATTTATCACCTCAGACGGTGTTAGGCTTATACAAGCAATGCATATCAAAGATAAAGAAATTGGAAATATTTTTGAGAAATCTTGCTTGCTCATCTGAATCTGGGTGAAATGTAGCAGATTTGTATTTATAGTTCACAGAGTCATACTCATTTTATTACACGTAGAACCGATTTGTAAAATAGTACTGTAAGTAAACGTTCAATAATTGCCGTGCAAACAGTGTTACCTTCTACATTAAAGCAAACGGTTTTCGTGACCTACAGTATGAAGAACAGAGATTCTTTTATGTAACTTAAGCTGGATCTCCAGAAAGACCTTAAAATGTTCATTTCCATTTGACTTGAAGAGCAGGAGCTGCATTAGGTTTAGTGGATCTTTCAGAGCCTGTAAGCCTTTTGTTTATACTATAAGCAGCCATCAATACCAGACAATCTAGCTTTTAGAGATGGAATTCTGGAAAAAGAGCCTAAATAATAGGAATGTTCTATTTGATATTGAATAGGACTATTTATTTATGGCCAAAAACTAATTACCGAATTATTTTAACAAATCTATTCTTTCAACTGGCTGAGATCAGACAATAATTAAAGCTTTGCATGTCCAGAAAAAATGGTTTTAATTCACTAAAATAAGATTACTGCATTAAGATTGTGGGGAATGTTGGCAGATGAACTATAATGCTAAAGAAAATGTTTTGTCTGACTGATCCCAAGAGAAAATATGAACCTTCTGAAAGGTTTTTCTAAAAAAAATAAAAAACAAGAAAACTAAAATATTAAGGATTTACTTACCATACAAATTTCCCCCTGAAGCATGAAAGAGGATGAACCTAATTTATAACATTTCTTAAAAATATTATTTTTTTACTACCAAATGGAAGGATCATTTTCTTGTGTAAAACCAGATCCTTTTTCACGTCATTTAAAATGCACAAATCAAAACAAATGTCTGTGAATCTAGTGTCTTACCTTGGTTTTTATTTTCACTAGTTTTTGATATTATTATTTAGCCAAAGTAATCTTAGAGAACATTAGATTATGCTTTTGTTATGCACTAGGCAGGTACACAAATACCTTATAGGGAATAAAATAACGGCCCCCATGCAGCAATGATAAAGAATATGATTGACATTAAAGAACATGATAAAGAATGATACGCACATTCACATGTCTCAGGCAAATACTTTAAACCTGCTTGCCCCCATACTCGCACAGTGAGTGGTTCCACTGCAGCCAGGGATTCTGGGTAATGACATACACATATGCACTCACAGTGGGTCATGTTTTGCTTCTTATCCACTATGACATGGATCTCTTAAAGCTTATGTACGCTGTTTAACAAAGTTTTTAAACCAAATCCTGAGTAGAAGAAGTTGACGGTGAGCACACCTCCTGGAAGGCCACTGTTATGCCCTGTGGGGATGGCTGCTGGACTTGCATTGAGATACCTCCTGGAAGGCCACTGTTATGCCCTGTGGGGCGGCTGCTGGACTTGCATTGAGATACCTCCTGGAAGGCCACTGTTATGCCCTGTGGGGATGGCTGCTGGACTTGCATTGAGATACCTCCTGGAAGGCCACTGTTATGCCCTGTGGGGCGGCTGCTGGACTTGCATTGAGATACCTCCTGGAAGGCCACTGTTATGCCCTGTGGGGGCGGCTGCTGGACTTGCATTGAGATACCTCCTGGAAGGCCACTGTTATGCCCTGTGGGGGCGGCTGCTGGACTTGCATTGAGATACCTCCTGGAAGGCCACTGTTATGCCCTGTGGGGATGGCTGCTGGACTTGCATTGAGATACCTCCTGGAAGGCCACTGTTATGCCCTGTGGGGCGGCTGCTGGACTTGCATTGAGATACCTCCTGGAAGGCCACTGTTATGCCCTGTGGGGGCGGCTGCTGGACTTGCATTGAGATACCTCCTGGAAGGCCACTGTTATGCCCTGTGGGGGCGGCTGCTGGACTTGCATTGAGATACCTCCTGGAAGGCCACTGTTATGCCCTGTGGGGATGGCTGCTGGACTTGCATTGAGATACCTCCTGGAAGGCCACTGTTATGCCCTGTGGGGCGGCTGCTGGACTTGCATTGAGATACCTCCTGGAAGGCCACTGTTATGCCCTGTGGGGATGGCTGCTGGACTTGCATTGAGATACCTCCTGGAAGGCCACTGTTATGCCCTGTGGGGCGGCTGCTGGACTTGCATTGAGATACCTCCTGGAAGGCCACTGTTATGCCCTGTGGGGGCGGCTGCTGGACTTGCATTGAGATACCTCCTGGAAGGCCACTGTTATGCCCTGTGGGGGCGGCTGCTGGACTTGCATTGAGATACCTCCTGGAAGGCCACTGTTATGCCCTGTGGGGATGGCTGCTGGACTTGCATTGAGATACCTCCTGGAAGGCCACTGTTATGCCCTGTGGGGCGGCTGCTGGACTTGCATTGAGATACCTCCTGGAAGGCCACTGTTATGCCCTGTGGGGGCGGCTGCTGGACTTGCATTGAGATACCTCCTGGAAGGCCACTGTTATGCCCTGTGGGGGCGGCTGCTGGACTTGCATTGAGATACCTCCTGGAAGGCCACTGTTATGCCCTGTGGGGATGGCTGCTGGACTTGCATTGAGATACCTCCTGGAAGGCCACTGTTATGCCCTGTGGGGCGGCTGCTGGACTTGCATTGAGATACCTCCTGGAAGGCCACTGTTATGCCCTGTGGGGGCGGCTGCTGGACTTGCATTGAGATACCTCCTGGAAGGCCACTGTTATGCCCTGTGGGGGCGGCTGCTGGACTTGCCTTGAGACACCTCCTGGAATGCCACTGTTATGCCCTGTGGGGATGGCTGCTGGACTTGCATTGAGATACCTCCAGGAAGGCCACTGTTATGCCCTGTGGGGGCGGCTGCTGGACTTGCATTGAGATACCTCCTGGAAGGCCACTGTTATGCCCTGTGGGGGCGGCTGCTGGACTTGCATTGAGATACCTCCTGGAAGGCCACTGTTATGCCCTGTGGGGGCGGCTGCTGGACTTGCATTGAGATACCTCCTGGAAGGCCACTGTTATGCCCTGTGGGGGCGGCTGCTGGACTTGCATTGAGATACCTCCTGGAAGGCCACTGTTATGCACTGTGGGGCGGCTGCTGGACTTGCATTGAGATACCTCCTGGAAGGCCACTGTTATGCCCTGTGGGGTGGCTGCTGGACTTGCATTGAGATACCTCCTGGAAGGCCACTGTTATGCCCTGTGGGGATGGCTGCTGGACTTGCATTGAGATACCTCCAGGAAGGCCACTGTTATGCCCTGTGGGGGCGGCTGCTGGACTTGCATTGAGATACCTCCTGGAAGGCCACTGTTATGCCCTGTGGGGCGGCTGCTGGACTTGCATTGAGATACCTCCTGGAAGGCCACTGTTATGCCCTGTGGGGGCAGCTGCTGGACTTGCATTGAGATACCTCCTGGAAGGCCACTGTTATGCCCTGTGGGGACGGCTGCTGGACTTGCATTGAGATAAGACGTTAATGTGCTCATAAGTGTTCTTCATCATCTCTCTACGATGGAGGGTTAATGTCCCTATTTTTACTCCCCATTACTTCTTTGTGTACCTGGTTTGTAGCTATGACCAGCTTCACAAGGTCACCAATCAGATGGAAATGGGGGAAATATTTGCAGAAATTCGAACCCGCGGCGTATTTCCTGAAGTTCCTTTCAGCCTCGGATCGGCCTCAGAAAGACAGATTTGTGGGTTTTTTTCCCTATCACTAAAAATCCATTTGCGAATTCTGAATCCCTGAAATATGGCTAGAGAGGGATCAAAAAGGAGCATACCTCAGATACCTGGGAGATATGCAAATTATAGTTAAATAACTTACACCCCACACTTCCTAAAAGAATTTCCATAAGACTTACAGTATATTGACAAACCTACCGAAAGTATTCCCACGGTGGAGACGTAAGGCGGTGCCAGAAAACGATGGAGGCTGGATCGTGTGAGAAAAAAACTTTGATTCTAACTTGGCAACATAAAAAATCAGGGAACGGTAGGGAACACTAACGTGTTTCGCGCTATCCAGCGCTTTGTCAAAGAGACTCTTAGCAGGGATCTGTCTTGGTTTCACGGCTGCGACTCTACACACGGCCCTTCTGGGTAAAATCGTGGGGCTCATGGTCTTGCCACTATAGGAGTAACTTACATTGAATGTCATTGAATTTTTTCATATACAGTGTCCGGATTTTTCTTATCTCATTATCCTCTACTGCACTCATATCTGCGTGGGTTATATACACAACATACAAATACAAAAGGTCCCTATTTTAAGCACTCAACCTCTACTGAAATGTAATTTTATTATAACATATGAGAGAATATTAAAAATCCAACGACGTATATTTAAAACCTAGTTCAACATTTGGAGATAGATTTATTTCCTCTGACTATATTTTACTCCTAATGATATCTCATAATGATTCCTGTATATTATATTCTGTGTTTTTTAATATGTTTTTATTGCTTTGTTACATTCTTTTTATTTTTCTTGCTTAACATAATTTTTAATCAATAAATTGTCTTGTTATATGTATTTCTTTGTGTAATTATATAATTTTTTTGTTCACTACAAGTATTGATATATGTTTTTGTATATATTTGTGTATTCATATTTTGCTTATATGTATTTTTCTTGAATAATACAGCTGACTACCTTATATCCCCCAGCATAATTATTATAAGTTTCTCTTTACATTAATTACATCCTCTGTACCCTGTTGTGGGGTAGGGATACAATTTGTTATTATGGGGAAGTCGAGAGAGGGGGGGGTGTTCCCCTGCAGCAGTCAGAGGCGTGCCTGCATGATTAGAACTGCCCAGAGGGGCGTGCATCTCTTGTATGGATACGGCTGATAGTGGCAGGGGATCCCTAGCACTCTGGCGCCGTGCGCATGCGCGGAGATCAGGTATACCATAAATATGAGCAGAGAGTACTCTGGCGCCGCGCGCATGCGCGAAGACTACGATCCTCATTGGCTAAAACACACCTAATGACGTCACCATTTGGCGCGAAATTAGGCAGTCAGCTGTATTTAAATTGTCGGTTTTAACTCACACAGCACTTCTTGATAAAGTTCCTTTGAACGAAACGCGTTGAAGGTTTGCTGCTGTCCCACACCATGAATTGTTAAATAATGGACTTATTTTTCTGCAAGACCTGCTCCTTCATTACTGCTGTGCGCTGCACACCCTGGCTTTGGTTCCTGTATATTATATACTGATAAAGCACTGTGGAGGATATATGAAATAAATAACCCTGACACACTTATTCATACAGCTGTATTTTCACCCGTAGGGGTGATGTTGTTGGTGATTACAAGCTTGTTGTGTGTCTATATGTATCCTTGTTGTGGTGAAACCGGATTATAATTGCCTTACTTCAAAACATACCTTGTGAAAATAATACTTATAGCCGTGCTTGTAGTGAAACAGGGGTGAAAAAATATATAAATATATATCTATCTGTTATATACAGAAGATTGTGACCTACTCAGGTAGGTTGTGATATCTCTCAATAATAATACCAATATCATGTGTGTGTGATATGTGGAGGACTGACTCTCAGTTGCTAAAGTGTATAGGGTATATCTGTGCGGCAACACTCGTATGCTTACTAGCTAGTGGTTGCCTCCTGGGGCCCACATCTTTATTACAGCTTGCTAGTATGTAACAAACTATGTTGCAAAACAGTGCTAGATCAAGGATAAAGCTATTAGTATAGCACACTGAGACCTAGAGTCTCAATCTCTCCGTCGCGCTACTGACGTCACACGTAGTGTGTCATGTGATACCCGACACGTGTTTCGTTTCTGACGGAACTTCTTCGGGGGTGGCACTGCACAGTACTTTGTCATAATGCCACTAGATTTCACTTGCTAAAGACCCACAGGTCGAAACGTCGTGTATGGCTAAATAAATGAGTATAGTTCTAAGATCCATAGCACATACTGACACCTTATCCTACTATTGCAACGTGTGCAGAACAACCTGCCTTCATCATAAGGACAAAGATTTACTTTCACATCTCATCATTATTACTCCGTTTATTTCAGAGCACTAATCATTTATGTACTTAAACACACACAAAAGGAAAAATACATTCCAGCTGGTCTGAAAATGAGTTAAGGACCTTTACATAATGACAGGGAATTGTGTGGCAGTAGGATGAGAAGCACACCTTTTCTGGCCTCTTTAAAACCTCAAATGGATAATGTTCCTTTAATGAAAATTCCAACAAAAATTATAAATCATCCTCAACTAGGGGCGTCTTTTATTGAAATAACGCACACCTGAGACAACATCTTTCTTTTCAGTGAGAGGAAGCTTAATCAATGCCTTGCTATTCCTTGCCAACAAACTGCACTGTACAATATAATATCTATAATTATGAAGGATGATTAATGGTGTCATGTATTTCTGTGCAATGAAACACTAGCAAAGAAAACTTAGGCTGGGGGATGTTGAGACAAAGTAACTAATGTATCTGCTGGTTTATATTTTTTGGAACAGCTGAATAGCCAAGATTGATTTATAAGATCAGCCATACTTAAAGTATTTGTGGAAAAGAACTACTGAGGTAGTGATGGTTTTCAACACAACGTCTTGCCTTCACTGCCAAGATATGCTTGCATCACCTTATGGGGGAAAAAAAAAAGGGGGGGGTGATGTAGATTAGCGCTAACGCAGATGATTGATATGAAGACCCTAATATGAGGGTGGCCCTACTAATGGCAAGCTAGGCAGCCTGATGACAATCTGATGGTACAATCAGAACATAGAAGTATAACAATAAAGGGATACCGGCGCCTAATGTGTCCAATTGGGTTGATTTCTTTATCCAATGGAGATGGTTCGAATTTCGGAATGATCAGCAAACTGTTGATCTTGTGATGACCAGATGTAACCTCATTCGTAGGAATTGGAACATGTAATGAAATAAAAATATATTTAGTGCAACACAGCTATAACATTACACAGACAAAGACTCACAGGACTTACCAACAATACAAATAGGACAAACAGGACAGGCAAACACCAACAGGACTAACAACCACAAAAGCAAAGCTATAATTAAAATTAGTTTAATATAACTAGATTAAATAAAAAAATGTGGACAATAGCAAAAAACGCCAATACGGTTGGGTAAAACCCGAGTGACACTCACAGGACATCAGAGAGTAAAAGGCAATGTGCATCCACTTGGCTGGTGAAATTCTTTCCTCCACGTGTAGAATATTTGCAGGGCTTTCAATTCGCCGTTTATTCTCCCGTTTGCCTCTGTTCCTCAGACCTCGATGCAACGTCTCCGGTGCTTCTCCGTGTCCCAGATCAACTTGGGACTGGTAGTGATGTCACCGGACATGCGTCACACGCGGGCGGGAACCAGCAGTGATGGATGAAACGGCGATCGCAACTCCTCCGCTTTTTCTCACCGTGTGAGGATAATGGGCACAGGGACTCCTTCGCTCTCAATGTTCTGTAATGTCCTGCAATGTCCAACTATAAATAAATGGCCCTACGCGTTTCGTGTGCGTAAAACACACTTCTTCAGGGGCTACTAGTATTTATTTATTTATTTATTGAGTGCGAAGGATCTGGTCATCACAAGATCAACAGTTTGCTGATCATTCCGAAATTCGAACCATCTCCATTGGATAAAGAAATCAACCCAATTGGACACATTAGGCGCCGGTATCCCTTTATGTAAAAAAAGGTTTCCGAAGTTATGCAAAGGTGAGATACTTCTCCGGATTTAAGATGCTTTCGCTAGTTGTTTACGAAAATCTCCTGTCTGTAAAGAAACAACACAAGAGTTATTAGGAAAAAAGGAGTCCTCCGGCGCGTGGCTATACTCGTGGTTCCCAAAACATGTAGTGAGAAAATTAAAACAACAAACCACAGAAGAGGGGGAGTTAGAATGGAATCAATGTGCACCCTGATATTGATTGTGTTAAACAGAGGAACACTTACATAGACTGCAAATCCTTGAAAAAAGATTCTTCTTAAATGTGCTCAGAAGCGACCATAGGCATGTGGCATTGAAAGGGTTTTCACTCTGGACTCCACAAGCTTCTCCCTTGTCTCTCAAGGCATCGGTGCGGCGTCCGTCTCAGCGTGTGAAGTGACGTCAGCTGTCGGCATCAGCGGGGGACTCCCCTGGGCTCGTGCACAGCCCTGGTTGCTCCCTTCACTGATTCTCTGCTTCAGCCCTGCTCCTGCACATGCGCATCAGCAGTAGTTCAATCCTAAAGCCGGGTAGAGCCGAGTGTCACTGAGGAAGCCAAAGGTGAAACGCGTTTGACAGAATTCGGACATTCCAGGCCACCGTAGTTGGAAGGAGGAAGCTCTACCCAGCTTTAGGATTGAACTACTGCTGATGCGCATGTGCAGGAGCAGGGCTGAAGCAGAGGTACTCCCATTGACATGAATTCGAGTTTCTGTGGGTTAGTGCCTTATCCATGGTACTAATGCACTTTAAAGCATAATATTCTAGGTGGGCCAAGTAGTTCTTCTCGATCAAATTCTGTGTTTATAACAGCTTATATAACAAACCAAACAAAATGCAGCTGGCTAGATTTACCAAAGGGAGCAAGCACTTATGAGTGTAAAATTCAATTAACTGCCACCATTGTTAATCTAGTTGATTGTACTTGGATTCTATTGGTAAAAAAACATTATATTATATCCATCACATGTTTGTTATAGCTACAAAACAGCATATGGAATGGAAGCATTTGCTGAAATTAATTGTAAGATCAGTAACATATACAATTTCACTAGAATGAATTCATTATATTGAGCATTATGGTTATGTCGTTTAGGTATGATTTATTTCAGTTTGCCAAAGGTTGCACTAGTGCAGTGTCCTGATTAAAATAAGCATGCATAATTTCCCCCTAATTATTTTGTGATTTTACTAGTAATTACTCCTAACTATGTTTTCACAACTTGCTAATTATCTGTAATGTCGCTCTCTCTCATTCTTATATAGGCACTTTAGTCCTAACTGCTGATAGAGATTCCACATATCCCTACTTGGTTAATTAATGTTTGGTCTACTGCTGCTGAGGAAGACTGAAATACTTGTTTTTCTATTAAAATGGTCTCCAGTGGAAATAGTAATGGTTATAAAAGCAAGTGCAGGCTCTCCCAAGAGACTGACCACTTTTTATGCAATCTTCAACTCTGTTCAAAATGAAAAGGTCTTTATCAGAAGTTTGTACATGTAGGTAGAACCGGCAGGGCGTGCACAATGCCCGGGCTGTTCGTGGGATTTCACAGTCGCAATAGTAGGGCAACACAAAATTAAGCTACTAAGAGAAGAGAACACAGAGATAAATGAACTCAACCGTAGCTGTTTTCTAAAATGACCCATTTGAAATACCTAAGCACCTATTATATGTTGCTTGTGTTGCATAAGTGGATGGAATAACATTGCTACAAGTTAGTCAAATGAAATTTTCCTATGCTATCTTGGCAATGTACAGCGACACTTACACTTTGTAAAATATAGTGCCATTGGAATGGCTGTGGTTCAAATATGCCTAATGGAAATTCTACACAGACCACTAGGTCATTTCAGTTAGTTTTGACACTTGATTACCATTGACAACAAGCAACAAACTACTGTGTTCTGTGACATTGGCCACACTAGCATTCTGTGTGGAATATTTAACCAGTCTATCTCACAATGCAAATACAAGAATTACCTTGCAGTCACTGGCATGCACATTGTTTTTGCAAGAAATAATGTTGTTTCTTTACGTTAAAATATTCAGTATTTTCTTTGTATTGCGGGTGACTTGTATTCTAGCTGTATATCGAATAGAAGGCAGCACAGTGTTCAGAGAGCTTACATCTCACTAATATTTAGCAGTTATAAAATGCTTGTGCTCTTAGATATTTGCTACGTTTGTGAAAAAACAAAATCTATTTTTGTTATAATTGACGTTGGGTTCTTAGTATTGTCATCATAACCCGCTCAACAATAAAACATTTTCACTTTTTGGGGTTCATCTTTCTTTTGTGGAGAAACTGCAATCCTGTTTCATTTCTCTTAGTCCCTACCTTGTGGGGTTATGCATTAACCCTGTGAGGGCCCCATGATGTTCCCTTAATGTCAGAAAGGCTGGCCCTTTACCATGCTAGAAATGCTCACTTTTTAGTGGGAGATTGCGTTCACCGCTCCACTGGGCTAACTCCAGTCCTCAATGGCCACAGGTCGGGATGTAAGGATATCCCTGCTTCAGCACAGGTGGCTCAAACAGTGGCTCAGTCAGAATGAAAAAGAAAGAGAAAGGAGCACTGATGTTCAAAATCTAATATTATAAATAGAGTGAAATTCCTCGCCCAGTGGCTCACTTTGTACACGTTTCTATATATGTGTAAATCCTGTGTTTCAGTTCAATGTAAACATACATACATACATACAACAGAGATTAGTAGCGCCAAAGGATATATGATAAATGATAGTAAATCATACATTGATATATAAATAATACAAATAGAAAAAATAAAATAAAACAATATAATTATTATGAATGAAATAGTTGATACTAATCCACTCCTATCTGAATGTCCAATCCAATGTTATCGCCTGAATGGGTGTGGGGCAGCTTTCAGCGGGAGAACCAATTCCACAGAAATCTAAAACAAAAAAAGAGAAAGCGCACAGCCCAGAGCGTAAAAAGCGTATCAAATATTTAATAAAAATGTGAAGGAGAGGGAAACAAGCTCACTCACAAACAAAAAAGAATAACAGGCATGTAAATATATGTAAATATAGGTGATATATATCATATATTTACATGCCTGTTATTCTTTTTTGTTTGTGAGTGAGCTTGTTTCCCTCTCCTCAACATTTTTATTAAATACTAGCTGAGAGACCCGGCGTTGCCCGTGAGTTAAATTTGCCGCTAGGAAAAGGTGGGGACAGGAGGAGGGGGCAGTGGACATGAGGGGGGGGGCAGGGGACAGTGGACAGGAGGGGGGGACAGTGGACAGGAGGGGGGGACAGTGGACAGGAGGGGGGGGACAGTGGACAGAAGGGGGGGGACAGTGGACAGGAGGGGGAGGAGAGTGGACAGGAAGGGGGGGGAGAGTGGACAGGAGGGGGGTGACAGTGGACAGGAGGGGGGTGACAGTGGACAGGAGGGGGAGGAGAGTGGACAGGAGGGGGGGGAGAGTGGACAGCAGGGGGGGGGAGAGTGGACAGCAGGGGGGTGACAGTGGACAGGAGGGGGGTGACAGTGGACAGGAGGGGGGTGACAGTGGACAGGAGGGGGAGGAGAGTGGACAGGAGGGGGAGGAGAGTGGACAGGAGGGGGGGGGGCACACACACTGTGTCCCACACACACACACACACACACACAGAGTGTAACACACACACACAAAGTGTCACACACAGTGTCACACACACACAAAGTGTCACACACACACACACACAGTGTCACACACACACAGTGTGACACACACACACACATCACCTCTCCTTCCGGCCGCCGCCATGTTACTTAGTCCGCGAGGGAGGAAGGGGGTCCTTCCGTCCGCCGCCATCTTAGGTGCCGCGTGGCAGCGGCAGGCTGCCCTGCCCACTGCCTGTCCCCGCGCCTGGGAGGGAGGTGAGTGGAGCGGGAGGGAGTGTAGCGGGAGGCAGTGGAGCGGGAGGGAAGTGAGTGGAGCGGGAAGTGAGTGGAGCGGGAAGGAGTGGAGCGGGAGGGAGTTGAGTGGAGAGGGAGGTGAGTGGAGAGGGAGGTGAGTAGAGCGGGAGGGAGGTGGAGGGAGGTGAGTGGAGAGGGAGTGCAGCGGGAGGGAGGTGAGTGGAGCGGGAGGGTGTGGAGCGGGAGGGAGGTGAGTGGAGCGGAGGGGAGGCGGGGAGGTGAGTGGAGTACCGGGGAGGGGGGGGGAGGTGAGTGTGATGGGGGGGGAGAGGACAGAGAGAGAGTTGTGTGTGTGTGTGTTTTTTTTTTGGACCTTTGGCCCGTCACTCCGCCTCAGGCCAATGAGGTGTGGGTGGCGGGCCAAGAGGGTGGTGTGAGTGTGTGAGGCCAATGAGAGGTGTGCGGGGGCGGGCGGGCGGGCCAAGGGACCAATGAGATTGCTGCTAGGGACAGGGAACACAGTGAAACATACATACATACAATGCTTTCAGAAATATATAGTAGATTTGATACGCTTTTTACGCTCTGGGCTGTGCGCTTTCTCTTTTTTTGTTTTACACACACACACACACACACACACACACACACACACACACACACACACACACACACACACACACACACACACACACACACACACACACACACACACACACACACACACAAACATATACATACACACAAACATTTCACCTATTTCAGTGTTTCTTCAGATGGTTTTTTTCTTATTGAGAGCCTTTCAGAAAAAGATATATGGAAAAACCATAAAATAAAATGCGTTTATAGGACTCACAAACGTGTGTCGTGAGATTTATGCAGTACTGTATGAATTTTAGGGGGTGTATCTATTTTTTTTGACTATTAAATGAAGAAATAATTGAAAACAATATCACACTACGGTATTTTTCAATGTGCTTTTCCTTTTTTACTATGATCCATGCACCTAAAGTCTCTTCTCTTTGCAGAATGACTCAGTCACTGATTGAGCCACCTGTGCTGAAGCAGGGATATCCCTAAAACCTGGTCTGTCTTGAGGACTGGACTTGGCAAGCCCTGTACTAAGTGATTGAGATCCGGAAGACTGATACTCAAAGGGTTAACGTGTGATAACACGGTTTAATGGATCACCCCGCTGGTGTCACAAGGCGGCTGGAGTTAAGGTTGTTAACCCAATGGACATTATAACGTAAAATGTGTATTGTTTTAGCCTTAATACCCTTTTTGTGCATGGGTTCTGGAAAAATAGCTAGATTATTATTCTTGTTTTAAATGCCATTGTGTTACAGTTAGAAGATAATTAATGTTAGAAATAGTTTATCTATGACGATTCCTTTGTGTTTGAAGGTAGAACCAACAGTGTCTGCATGTTTAAAATAATTGCCCTGAGATGGAAAATCACATCATAGGACTGTAACCAACTTTATTTGAATTATTTTTTACCGATATATAGTGTTTCTGGATGGTCCTTAGAGTTCATTTTCCCCTACATATTTTATTTTACACTTGCAAATATACATTTCTAACAGTAGAGATTATATGACAGTTAGAATACTGACAAAATATCATTACATTGTTTATATTTATGATATCATGTATAGTATGTTCTTTCAATGTGTTGTATAACACAGGGGAGCGCAATATTTCCCCCCTGCGCCCCCCTGCCGGCTGTCCTCCTCTCCACGCGCCCCCCTTACCTTGGTTCCCGGTGTCTGGGCATCATTTGACGTCACGTTGCCATAAAAACGCGACATCACATGACCCTGTGGCATCATTTGATGTCACGTTGCCATGACGACACGTCTCCAGAAGCCGGCTGGACCAAGGTAAGTGAGGGTTACAGAGTCCTTCGCCGCTTCCCCGGGCATTTCATTTAAGTGCCTTCGGGAAGCGCACGGGGCCTCTGTAAACCCAGCGCCCCCAGCAGATAATCAGGGGGGGCGCCACCCAGTTTGCGCACCCCTGGTCTAACGGAAGAATCTGTTCCAGGGTGAGTGTGAAATGTGATATTTGTAAACCAATATAAGTATTTAAAAATTATTTATTTTTTCCATTGTGAACAAAACCATTATTTAACAAAAAAAAAACCACATAAAAAACATCAGAGGTATATTAAGTTCTTAAAAGATTCTTGCTTTCACTATAATCTAATGAAAGCTAATTTAATACTGACAGATCCATTAATAAAATAACGGTCAGGTAGTTTTTGTGAATAGGCATTCTTCCACTATCATGAAATGAGTTACTGTAGCTCGATTCCACTAAAATTAGAACCCATTAAGCAGAAGGACACATTCTGTATGTTACTGTTTATTCAGGCAGCGCAATTATCTCTAATGGGACTTTACAGACTCAACTGCGACTTGCGTTCCAGCCCGAAGGAAAAATAAAGTTCATATTTTTTCTTAACCTTAAATGATGCGGTGTTAATGGCGTACTAATGTAAAGTGTATTTAAATAAGTTTTCAAACATCTTACAGTGACATCTTGTGAAAGATATAGGACAGGACAGAAAGACGCAAGAAGAACGGAATTAAGAAAAGCTGTTTCACATATTATTATTATTATTATTATTAATAATAATAATTTCCTTTCCATGGTAGAGTCTGCTGGCTTGTTATAGAAATGTGTTCAGTAAGTAAATGTGACATTAGTGCGGGCAGCAGAGAGCTGTCAAAGAGAAATGACTTGGTATAAAAACAAAGTAAATGTGTTTTGTTACAAAATTTAGAGTCTAACAAATGTTCTCCGATAGTAATAGCAGTAATTGGTAAGGTCTATTACACTCTTCGCAATAGATTGATGGGTGACCACCCACTCTGAGTGCATATAGCTACCAATTGTTGCTTACCGCATTATATGTATATATATATATATATATACACAGTATATAGTAATTATTGAGGGTAGGCACTTCACTGGTGTTTTGGTGGTCTTGGTTATAAATTATGTTAGTGTTGGTTGTTGGTTTTGCCGAAACACAATTTCTTTGCTTTTGGTTATTTGAAAAATTAGACTAAGGCCAGAAAAATGCCCATTCTGTATGTTGCCCTGAAAACACATATCCCTAAGTTTTCTGTTGCAACAACTGGTTTTCTAATGGTTCCCTTTCAGGCTTTAAAGACTCCGAGGTAGAAGAGATGTGAAGCATCAATAATTAGAGAGAATTCCATCCATAACATATAGTAATAATCAAGATGACAATGGAATGTCCTGAAGCATTGAATAAATGTACAATAGGAAGGGATACGTGTCTAGTGGAGTCCACTTGACCACCACAGCTTAAACACAATAAACAGCCAACCAAATGAGCAAATCTGAAAATAAAGAAGCACAGGTTTCCATATATATACAGGCATACCCCGCTTTAAGGACACTCACTTTAAGTACACTCGCGAGTAAGTACATATCGCCCAATAGGCAAACGGCAGCTCACGCATGCGCCTGTCATCACGTCCTGAACAGCAATACCGTCTCCCTACCTGTACCAAAGCTGTGCGCAAGCGGGGAGACTATAGAGACTCTTACAAATGCGTTATTTACATCAGTTATGCACGTATATAACGATTGCAGTACAGTAAATGCATCGATAAGTGGGAAAAGGGAGTGCTTCACTTTAAGTACATTTTCGCTTTACATACATGCTCCGGTCCCATTGCGTACGTTAATGCGGGGTATGCCTGTATATGACAGGGCACTGCGGCCCTTTACCTGTGTGCTTGCACGGACGTTCCAAACATCAGGGGCGTGCAGTCCATCCAGATGTAGATGCAGCAAGGTAGAGATGGATGATGGATAGCACTGCCAAAGAAATCCAACTCCCAGTAGAACGGGAAAAATATGAAAAAAGCGCACACTCCAATGTAGCAATAGGTCTGGTTTATTGCAGGCTAGGCAACAGTAACAGGACAACACGAACGCACCTACGCGTTTCGTGCACAGAGCACTTTATCAAGGTCTATTTAAAGACTCCGACCTGCGAGAAGTCCCGGGATTAAGTGTAGCACATCCTTTCACTTCCCATCATGCATTGTTACTTTGGGATATATGTTTTCAGGGCCGCGTATGGGCATGTTATGACTTTAGTTGATGAGTTATCAAATGTTGCCTCTGTTTGCCGCAGTGTTTGCCACTTTGCGTCACTATGTGGATTAAAGAGTTTTTAAAGGAGAAGTTATGGAGTTGTAGGGGGCAGTTATAGAATGAATTGGGAGCTATCGGTTGTGGTTATAGGAGTAGGTAAGGGAGGGATTGTTTGAGGCGGACCTTTTAGAATTGGATTGGTTGCTCAACCTAGAAACATGGAGTTTCAACTATGGCGAGATTATCTCCCACTGGACGCTCTTATAGTTACATAGTTACATAGTAGATGAGGTTGAAAAAAGACATGCGTCCATCAAGTTCAACCCATGCTAAATTTAGACAACAGATACTTTATCCTATATCTATACTTACTTATTGATCCAGAGGAAGGCAAACAAAAAACCCCAGGGTCATATCATCCAATGATATCTCATAAGGGGAAAATAAACTCCTTCCTGACTCCAAGATTTGGCAATCGGATTACTCCCTGGATCAGCATCCTTCCCATGTATACTTATTTGGTATATCCCTGTATAACTTTCATTTCTAAAAAGATGAGACAGGGGGTGCCCAATGCTACATCCAATTAACAAAACATATGTTTTGTCAATTGGATGTAGCATTGGGCACCCCGTCTCTTGTTGTATACCATTGCCATGCTCAGTAGCTCTCTGGTTGACATAAATATATATTCATCATGTGGTGGGTGTGGGAGTTTGAGCTTGCTGGGAATGTGTGTTAATCACTTTCTAAAAAGATGTCCAAACTTTTTTTTGAACAAATCTATTGTATCTGCCATCACAGTCTCCATGGGTAATGAATTCCACACTGTAACTATTTCCTTTGTTGCTGGTGAAATCTCCTTTTCTCCAACCTAAAGGGATGACCCTGTGTCCTTTGTACTGCCCTTGGGATGAATAGAAAGATTATAGATTTCTCCACACAAACATAAGAAATAATCTCCTCAACCTGGAATTATATTAGTTTGACAGGAGGGTGACCATGTGACAGGAGGGTGACCATGTGACAGGAGGGTGACCATGTGACAGGAGAGTGACCATGTGACAGGCGAGGGTCCATGTGACAGGAGGGGGTCCTGTGACAGGAGGGTGACCATGTGACAGGAGGGTGACCATGTGACAGGTGGGTGTCCATGTGACAGGCGGGGGTCCATGTGACAGGCGGGGGTCCATGTGACAGGCGGGGGTCCATGTGACAGGCGGGGGTCCTGTGACAAGAGGGTGACCATGTGACAGGAGGGTGACCATGTGACAGGAGGGGGTCCATGTGACAGGAGGGTGACCATGTGACAGGAGGGGGTCCATGTGACAGGAGGGTGACCATGTGACAGGAGGGGGTCCATGTGACAGTGTGATGGATTGAATAAAATGCCTATTTCTTCATCTGTAATACTTTGCTATGATTCCTTACTCAAAATGGCTACCGCAGCTACCCCTCCCTTCAAGTAAGGAAGATGGCACCGAGGAATTCCACGCAAATGCTGATGTGTCCAAGAAAACCTACAATAACAAGACCATATAAGGAAAAAACCTAACAAAGAACCAATGAGACACTGCCCTGTGTATTGGCAAACAACCTTTAGACCTGAGACAGCTCCTTTGCATACAAACCCCCCCTTACAGCCCCTATATAGGAATGCAGGCTGTAGTAATAAAGTCAGACATTATCATTCTGAACGTGTGTCAGCGTGATTTTTTCTCAGTGCACGCATTACCTACGTAGGAAACTAATCTGGACGGGGACAGATACTCTGAAGACGTTTTGGTCTGATCCAAATTATCCAAATCAACAGGAGGGTGACCATGTGACAGGAGGGGGTCCAGGTGACAGGAGGGTGACCATGTGACAGGAGGGTGACCATGTGACAGGAGGGTGACCATGTGACAGGAGGGGGTCCATGTGACAGGAGGGTGACCATGTGACAGGAGGGTGACCATGTGACAGGAGGGTGACCATGTGACAGGAGGAGGACCATGTGACAGGAGGAGGACCATGTGACCGGAGGGGGTCCATGTGACCGGAGGGGGTCCATGTGACAGGAGGGTGACCATGTGACAGGAGGGTGACCATGTGACAGCAGAGCTCAAACACAAATGTCTTTACCTCAGTTTAAATGCTGTAAGGGAATGCAGAGCACAGCCGGAGACAGACAGATATTCCAGGCAGGAGATGAAAAAATAAAAATCCAGGGCAACTCTAGTATAAAGATCAATTTCTCACTTTATTGCAAGATCAAAAACAAGATGGTAGCGGTAGATGAAACGCACCTACGCGTTTCATGCCTGGGCACTTTATCAAGGTGGTAACAGTACTTGGCTCGCTCACCATACAGTACTTGGCTCGCTCACCATACAGTACTTGGATCGCTATGCTATGAACATTGGACTGGGTACTTATTGCTATGTTGTTTTCTGTGGCTGGTCAAGTGGACACCACGAGACCCAGACCCTTCCTTATGCTATACTATAAATGTTTTATATTGGACATCCTTTAATACTCAAGAACCCAAGAAGAAAATCTTTATTATACATAGAGAAGAAAGGAAATCTTTTCTCTTCAATAGAGCCACATGTGATTTTTTGAGCACCATACCTCACCATATACCTCAGTTTAAATGAACTGGTTTTAGTTTGAATTAGCTTCACAAGTTTCTCAGGCTTCAAATGAATGTCCAGTAACTATTTCATATATTTCAAATGTCAAATATACAGTACCTAGTAATATAAGTAGACTCTGAGTAATATTTTGAGAAATACTATGCCAAAATGTCCATGCTCTGAGCATTTCCCCTTCAGTTAATTGTTTTTTTGCTTACATTGTCTGGTGATTGATGAATATTCACACGTGGCGAAGCTCTTGGCTGTCCTGGCCTCTTCCCTCAGATACTGTGGTTATCTACGCTGACGCAGAAGTATTCGCAACCCGATGAAATAAAGTTCTTTTACAGTCATGTTCATTCTAATTGATTGTTAAAATTTTACTTTTTCATGTCTAACCGAAAAGTTACCTGAAATCCAAACATTCGCAAAAAGATTCGCTTAACACTTAAAGTTATTGACATATTCAATTAATTTAATTTTGAAACTATTAAAGTTACAATAATCATGTCATTTTTTTTCCCAGGTAGGAGGATTCAATTACCAAAGATTACGGTATACAGAGAATTATCAGCACAAACACCAATGCCAGTTACAAATCTTATATGAACCAGAATAAAAAACAAGAGAGAGAGAAAGAATTAGGAAAAGTAATCACAGAGCAAATGTTAAGAAAAGAAGAAAGACATAAGCAGGAGAAGAAAGGATTTAATACAGGAAAAGGCTTAATGGAGCAATCCAAGCCGGGTTTTTTCTGGATATATTTAATACGGGGGGGTCTCCATAGCTGAACCCCATTAATTTTTGCTCCAGGGACCGCTGCCTCTAGAGATACTTACCTTCGTAGCAGGTGCCGGTACTCGCACAAGAGCTCACATTCTGGCAGATTTGTAAAGCTCCCGCACGCTGCGCGCCAACAGGAAGCTATGATGTCATCCGGTGCGACTCCCTATTGGCCTATGTGATCGGGGGTTTAATATTGCAGAGATATTGGCACCCCCTACGGAGGTAAGTGTCTCCGGAAGCAGGGGGTTCCCGGAGCTGAAATAAATGGGGTTCATTTCCGGAGATCCCCTGTATTAAAAATAGGAGAAAAACGACATGGGTTGCGCCTTAGGATTTGCACGTGTGGTCCCGCCGCTCCACATAAACGCACAGCTACTCAGTTACTGATTGAGACCACGCTGCAGTCAGAACAAATTGATTGAATATTTGCCTTTGATACATCAAGAATTTCTGAGACAGAACCTTTAAACAGTATTATTAATGTACTACCACATTATCATATGTAAATATACATTGTTAGATGAAAGCAAACAGAAATGATGCGTGTGTTACATAGCAAACAA
Source organism: Ascaphus truei (assembly GCF_040206685.1). Taxonomy (NCBI): domain Eukaryota; kingdom Metazoa; phylum Chordata; class Amphibia; order Anura; family Ascaphidae; genus Ascaphus; species Ascaphus truei. The sequence continues at coordinate 40,705,574 of NC_134499.1, forward strand.
AAATACCACGTTGTGAGCACATTCACGCAGCTAAGACAGGTCTGCAAGCCTGCCCATCCCCATTATCTCCGAGCACGCAAGGCTTCCAATGCAGCCAGGGATTCTGGGAATGATATGCACATGAGCACACATAGTAACATTATCATTTAAAAAAACATTTTTAGAAATAATAATTCTCCTCGTCGTTCTCACTTTTTCTATCTGGTTTTATCCATGCTTTGGAATATATGTTTTCTTACATTTTATTAACAGGAAATAATGAAAATACAGGATCCAGAGTTTCATCTCCTCCGCTTTACCACAATGATGAGAAAAGGCAACTCCTCATTGTAAATCATTAAAACCCGACTCACGAGTTATTTGTTTCCCCCGAAATCCCCGGTTAATGCACCCAGTGCCGTCTTAACGCATGGGCACGCTGGGCTGTTGCCCGGGGGTCCCACGAGCATAGGGGCCCCGCGCTAATCTATGCACAGACCAGAATTTAACACTAATTTTCCGATCACCCGCCTCAACATTCAAATCTCCCGCTAACTAGAAGGAGAAAAATGACGACTTGTAGCGGAGAGTTGGCGTGTCTGCATTCACGAGAGAAATGTCGCCGTTTTTATTGCTTGCAATGTTATGGAAGCAGAATATTGTAACGGATTCGAGGGAGGCAATTAACGGCTGGGGTTGTGTAGGCCGGGCCCAGTACACTGCTTTGCCCGGGGGCCTATAATGGTGTTAAGACGGCCCCGAATGCACCCCACCTCCAGATCACATTCAACACAGAACTTTCCATCCTGAATTATGCTATATTTCTGTCTTGTGTTTGGTTTATTTTACAGTTGCAAATGTTTTTCTTTTTTTATTGTGAAGCGCTTTGAGTCATAAAAGAAAGTTATTATTATACAAATTATTATGGTACATATCATTTACATACGTGTATTATGGTACATATCCTTTACATACGTGTATTATGGTCATGCATGTGGCTCTCCCTCTTTTAACAGCTGTTTGTGACAATACATCTGACTAAGAAGCATCAGTGATGGTTCCTGCGCACATTGGCGATGAGTACATATTGTTGGCGCACACACATGCAATCTACTTTTTGGGTTTCTTGCGTCAATGTAAAGCCATATATTTTATTTGCGACTCTTAGTACGTACTGTAGACTCCTTATGCCCATAGTGTAAATACATTCTTTATTATTTATTATACTGAATTGTTGAAGGCCTATATCGTTTGGAAACAAGAGATCTAATTCCAGAACAAGAAATGTGTAAAACACATAAATTAGTCTTTAGAAAGAAAATATTTTCTTTCTTGCTGTTTGTTGACCTACGTTAATAGTTTTGGACGCTGGTCCAAAAAAAAAAAAAAGAAGTAAATTATGTCATAATGAACACCTTCAATGTGAGATAAACTTAACTACACTATAAACATGGTGTGATAGTGTATTTATGATCTGATAAAAACTTACAGTAAATGCATACTTTTAGAAATATCCCTAACAACCACACACAGTCTTATTCCTATACTGAATATTTCTTTACTTTTGTCAAATGTTAAAGCAGCAATCCAAGCTGCCGTTTAAAAAAAAAAAATTCTCCCCCTTTAATATACTGTATGCATCAATACAATCCACATAATGATAAGTAATTAGCTAAGTTGCTGATCAATCCATTCTCCTGGGCTTGTAAAGATGCTGGGTGCTATTAGTCAGCGGCTGTTCACATAATCAGAGAAACCTGAATGATAACACACTCCGGACTGAATTAAAAAATACAAAGTTATTTTATTGAAGTCCTGACGAAGGTGCGGTTATGGCACCAAAACGTTGATCCTTCAAGTTTCTTTGACTCCTGTTGTGGCATTGGAACAAGAAGAGTTCCAGGTTTGCAGAAAGCAGTAGTATTTCTAACTACCAAAAATGCATCTATTTGCACCAAAATTCAGGGATGGTATTCAGTATGGCAAATGGCACACACATACTAAGCAGCGCTATGCCAGAGGGCACACGCAGGCCGATTACAGCACCGGAACGTTTGCTATGGAATAACATTGTCGTAAATATGAGAATTTATTTCTAAATGATTGATTTTAAGCATTTTCCATTATAACTTCATTATGAAATCCAAAGGAGAGCGTAACAACTGTTGTATTATCCTGACATTGAGTAAACCAATTTATTTTATATGTGGAAGACTCTATTAGTGTAACAGAATATATATCTCCCGTCTGAGTTTTGAGTATAAACAGATTCATTTGGCAAGGTTATTATTTGGTCTCACTCAGTTGTCATGGAAACCAACCATACAAAGAAACATTTTTGTGAATAGTCTGTACATTTAGCCAAGAATACACTTTTAGTTCCACAATTCTTTGAAATGTAAAGGATTATTTTTCAAATGAAGGAGTAATTCCAACAATTATCCTTATTGGAGAGGGTGTAGTATTTCATAGGATGTCATTATAATATACCCAACTTCACAATCAAGTATATGAGTTATTCTTAACTGATATTGTTTACCTATTGTCAGTTAATAATTCTACCATTGATATCAAGACAATATAATAAAGACAGAAGTATGAGATACAAATACAGATGTAGTAAGACTGTCTCGGTGCCATTGCCAAGCGCGGTCAGGGAACGAAGAATTAACGCCGAGTGGGGTTCCATTCCGAAGCATGGTCTCCCCACAGCTCCAATGTGGCAGACACTGTACCGGGCGCCGCAGACGCTGTACCGGGCGCCGCAGACGCTGTACCGGGCGCCGCAGACGCTGTACCGGGCGCCGCAGACACTGTCCTGGGCGCCGCAGACGCTGTACCGGGCGCCGCAGACACTGTACCGGGTGCCGCAGACACTGTACCGGGCGCCGCAGACACTGTACCGGGCGCCGCAGACACTGTCCCGGGGCGCCGCAGACACTGTCCCGGGCGCCGCAGACACTGTCCCGGGGCGCCGCAGACACTGTACCGGGCGCCGCAGACACTGTCCCGGGCGCCGCAGACACTGTCCCGGGCGCCGCAGACACTGTCCCGGGCGCCGCAGACACTGTCCCGGGCGCCGCAGACACTGTCCCGGGCGCCGCAGACACTGTCCCGGGCGCCGCAGACACTGTACCGGGCGCCGCAGACACTGTACCGGGCGCCGCAGACTTCGCTTGTTTGTCCATGACGCCGAGGGCAGTAAGTCTTACTACATCTGTACATACTTTCTTATGTCCATTCTTTTTTTAAAATACGTATACAAGTATGATATCAGATGTATGATGGGAGATGTATGAAGTATGATGTCAGATGTATGATGTCAGATGTATGAAGTATGATGTCAGATGTATGATGGGAGATGTATGAAGTATGATATCAGATGTATGATGGGAGATGTATGAAATATGATGTCAGATGTATGATGGGAGATGTATGAAGTATGATGTCAGATGTATGATGGGAGATGTATGAAGTATGATGTCAGATGTCGTTTTTGGTGCGCAACAATCATGGTAAGATTAACAAAAACAGTATTTTCCAGATTGGAAAAGCTTGGCAATGATTGCATTTCTTTATCTAATGATGAGACCTCAGTTCATTTTATGCATGTTGGTATTTTCCGTGTGTACAGAACACTGCAAGAATGGGGAATGGAGAGGTCCTACATTTAACATAACAAATGTTAGGATGGGTCCCCGGTGCCTGCTGCAGCTCTCGCTATGGTGTGCACTGCAGGGACATGTACCGCCCCTCAACGGGGCCGGTCCCACTAGCTCCTTTGCCCGCTGCATCGCACGACCAGTTTTTCCTGAAGACGGTCAAATTGTCTTCAGCACTGGTGACGGGTGCAGTGGCCACGCCCCACGTTAAGCCCCCATGTCTTTCCCCCTACAGCTCACTGCAGACCGGGGATCACACCTGCCAGCCTGGCTGGCGCCCGTGCCGTGCTGACACCGGGGATCACAGCTGCCAGCCTGGCTGGCGCCCGTGCCGTGCTGACACCAGGGATCACAGCTGCCAGCCTGGCTGGCGCCCGTGCAGCGCTGACACCGGGGATCACAGCTGCCAGCCTGGCTGGCGCCCGTGCCGTGCTGACACCAGAGATTACAGCTGCTAGCCTGGCTGGCGCCCGTGCAGCTCTGACACCGGGGATCACAGCTGCCAGCCTGGCTGGCGCCCGTGCAGCGCTGACACCAGGGATCACAGCTGCCAGCCTGGCTGGCGCCCGTGCAGCTCTGACACCGGGGATCACAGCTGCCAGCCTGGCTGGCGCCCGTGCAGCTCTGACACCGGGGATCACAGCTGCCAGCCTGGCTGGCGCCCGTGCAGCGCTGACACCGGGGATCACAGCTGCCAGCCTGGCTGGCGCCCGTGCAGCGCTGACACCGGGGATCACAGCTGCCAGCCTGGCTAGCGCCCGTGCAGCGCTGACACCGGGGATCATAGCTGCCAGCCTGGCTGGCGCCCGTGCAGCGCTGACACCGGGGATCACAGCTGCCAGCCTGGCTGGCGCCCGTGCAGTGCTGACACCGGGGATCACAGCTGCCAGCCTGGCTGGCGCCCGTGCAGCGCTGACACCGGGCCGCAGCCTAATCTGTTGTGCTCAACAATTTATGGATCTCCATTGTGTAATGTAGTGACATGAAACGGTCCATCAGTTTTTACTTACAGGGCAGTATCATTATTAAAGTGCACATTATATTGTATGTGTTTTAATTTTGCTCATCAAAAGTGTTTTTATTTATTCTTTTATTAATTTTGCCTATCATTTGTTTATTTAATATATGCCATATCTCAGAAAAAGATGTACTATTCCTGCTTTGCAATAGACATCAAGATTATCCCTAGCATTATACTTCCGCAAAGTCGTACAATATAATTATTTTTCCTTTCACTGTTCCTGGCTTCACAATATTACTTTTCAATTCGCTGCCTTGCCTGTATCAGCCTTTTCTGTGTAAGCGTACTTGGCTAATGTGACATATTTACACGTATTTATTTGTACATGTAATTTATGGTTACAAGTGTTTATTTTTCCCTTATTTTTCAATGTCCCAGAAATTGTGTTTTCTGGAAAATATGATGGAAATTGCGTTACATGCATGGATATTGTACGGAAATCTTACTTATAAACTGAGCACCTGTGTAATTAGATTTACACCTTCGTTTTACTGTTAGAGCTTCACACTTTGTAAACATTGCTTGTGCAGAGAGAGTAACCTGTAACCTGATGAAATCAGGTGTGCGGTGACTGGGGCATACTGTATTACTGCTCTGCATGGTGTTTACAAAGGGCTTCTAAAAACTAATGATAATACTTTCTGTTCATGACTTATATGGGCATATTTATCAGTCTCCCAGCTGAAAAATTGGAGCAAAACCAGAACACAAAGTGCACAAGAATGATCAAATGAAAATATCCCTCTGCTTTAAATAAAAAATAATTTTCTTTGAAAATATGATCAGTATTTCCCCTCCAATTTATGGCGCTGTGTTTCTCCTCCAATGTTAAACATTTGGGTAAAAAAGACCCAACGTTTTATAGAACAGCAGTGAGTAGTCATGGACCTATATTGCAACAAATTGATTAACAGCGTATAGTTAATAATTCTTCATTTACTTACTGGATAACATCTTTTTTAGTACAGTTTTCAGTTTTACAGCGTCACTTCACAAAGGTTTTCACATCACACAAATGAAAGAATTCCCTTATTTCCAATATGTTAATAAATTAGAAGGGGCTAGTGGAGTAAATCACTCTGTAGAATTGATCTAGCACACTGTTTTAGTAACTGCTTAGGAGAGCTGTAGATTTGATTGTTTGGGATACCTTATAATGGACCAAATAATCTCTGGGATATAACACCTGAGTCGCCCCAAAGGTGTCTCCCTAAGGGAGAGACTCTCCAATATGCCTTCACTGGCCCAGTGTGGAAAGGGTTAACAGCATGAGGAAAATAGACGCTTCAAAGACCACCTGGAGTCCATCGGTCTCTCCGCCATGAGGTCCAGTACTGGGCTATGCTGCTGTTTCATTCTACCAAAGAATCTCTGGGACATAACACTAGAGTCAACCCAAAGGCATCAGCCAAAGAGCAGCCAAAATGTAAGTCAGCATGGCCACAGGTTTATTTTTGTATTAATAAATATAGACTGCAAGGGTCCCCCAAACCTCTTACCTTAATCCCAACGGTGTAGCCACAGCTCGTGGCTTCGCTGCTGTGAAGCCTTTGGTCAGCAGAGCTTTATTAAACCTTGGGGGGCCCTCTCCCTCCCATCTTGCCCACTATGGGCCCATCATAACCAGCCTGGCAGAACCTACAAAATACCCACACCAAAGGCCAAGCTGTTTAAACCCCTTAAATCAGCTAGGCCTCTGCCATCCTCAAGATTGCTTATTCCAAGCGTTTCTGTAATTCAAAATTAAATATATTATAACTAATATTTGATAAATGGGTGCCATATTCTCTAAATAACTCTGAATTAGCATTTGCAAGTTCAGAATGATGAACCACTATCTTGCCCAATTGAATGAAACATTTACCATAGCCCTGTTTACTCTAATTCTTGTTTTTCTAAAGCTTTTTTAAGCCAGTGCCGTCTTTGGACTATTTCAAACCATACAATAATATTTCTTTTTAATATAATTAATATTTGACATATGTCCCTTTTCATATCGTTTGACTCTTGTAAAGTTGATTTAAAACCCAAATTATAACGCACAATATTCATCAAAGTCTCATCGGGAACACCACAAGAATGCCTGTGTCTCATGTCTGGCAAAACTTGAACACACCTCAGACCCCTACAACCCACCCATAAAACATTATCTGGTGGTAAACCAAGATGAGGACCATAAAGATGATAAGATGCTCTGCGAGAGACCCATAAAACCCACAAATCTTCCAAGATCCAAATCATGTTAGCGAACTTCCCTAAACATACCTGTAGGACAGAGGTGGACAACTCCAGTCCTAAAGGGCCACCAACAGGTCCGTTTTCTTGATATCCTTGCTTCAGGACAGGTTCAGTCAGTGGATTGAGAAACCTATGCTGAAACAGGGATATCTTTAAAACCTGACCTGTTAGAACCAACCCATCTTGATGCAAAATATAACCCGGGCCTCCCCACGGCTTCATTGAGTGATAAAGCTTCCCATGGTGAAGTGTTTTCCCAATAAGACTGATATTTTCACATTTGGCTTCCATAGTTAGAAGAACACGGCACCATTTTATCAGTTTAGAAGCTTCATTAACAGAAGATTTACGGGTTTGGCAGAAATGCTTAAAATCTTCTAATGGGTGAAACATTTTGCAGCGAGATCCAGTGGAGATGAAATAAAGCTCTATTTTATGCTTCATTAGGTTTTACTTTAAAGAGTTACTTTACAAGAAAACAAAACTATATGAAAACATCATATAACCATTCCAACTCCTTACGTAGCCGGCTAACTTCCATGGAAACTGGATCCAGGCCAAGAAAAGTTAACACCATAGTTGGATCTTCAGTTTTTCCCCCATCAATTTGGACACAGAATTGTTGTGCAACCTTGATGATAACAATCCCGTGCAAGTGTCAGGTCCAACAGGATCAGAACCCATGCCCTATGCTAATCAGGGAAGCAGCTCTAGCAGTAAGCTAACCGGGCTGCTTGATAGCTAAACTACCACAGCATACTTTTGAGCACCACTTTCTGCTCCCAGCGCATAGCCACAGAGGCCCGTTTAATCGCACGCTGGGATCTAACCTGACTTTGGTTAAGTCCCACCTAAGGATGGCATTACTCCCAACCAGGCCCTGAAATAGGATAGTATGCATTAGCCGTCATACTGGGGGGAGCACTTACTGCTGACTACTAGGCAGGCAGTCTCAGAGCTCAGTGCTTAGTTAACCTAGTAATAATGTTACCTTGAAGACAGTAAATGTATGTATGTATGTATGTATGTATGTCTGTATATAGCGCCATTAATGTACATAGCACTTCTCAGCAGTAATATACGTGACAATCATATCAATAACAAATAATATAGATAACACATAAAGGGGAGAAGTGCTTCAGACATAAAAGTAACATTTAGGAAAAGGAGTCCCTGCTCTGTAAATGCAGTGCATTTAATAATGGGAACTTGATTACCATATTGGAACTTCATACTAACCCCTCTCCACCTCCCCGTCTCTCCCCCTCCCCTTCTCACCCCCCCTCCCCTTCTCACCCCCCCTCCCCTTCTCACCCCCTCACCCCTTCTTCCCTGTTTTAAGTTGCATTTGTCTTATTTAGCTCCACTTTTTAAAATATATATTCTTATTAAACATTATGGTTTAATCACTCACAGCTCACTAGCACAATATTTGCACCATCACTTGGTGTGCACACAAAGAGATATACTTAGGTTCTCATAACCTTGTTGTTCTCTTTCCATAGTTCTGTATCTCATTTGTGTAGCACCCGACCCATATATGTATGTTATCCTTTGTCATCCTGAGCAGTTTATTTATTTTTTGTTATTTTAATTGGCATCATTAATCTGATTATTTCATGTCTACAAATATAGAACAGATCGATATTAAAGTAATTGCAATCCAGCTCACGTCTCATTATTTTAACTCAAGTACAATATTTTGGTGACACCCGAGATTTCACTATTCAATGCACTTCAAATGCAATAAACATGACAAATTAATAATTTGTCATCATGATCACTGTGTTCTTGTACATCATTACAAATCAATGAAGCGTTTGTTGTTACTGAGTAACTAAACTTTATATATTTGTATGAATAAAAAAGAACAGCAATGATGTTCGCTATGTAACATCTTGTGAATGATGATTCTAAGCACAAAGAGTAACATATTTGTTTTACTACAAACTAATCCATACAACCTATCCTACACAAACATATTAATTGGTGTTCTTAATCCTTTGGGCGAATGCCCGATGAAAGAAGTGCAGGTTTTTTTTTGTTTGTTTCATTTAAAAAAAAGAGGGAAAGCTATTTGATATCAAACACCAAACAAATAAATGTCAGACAACATTGTGAACAAGACTTTTATTTAGTTAAAAGATCTAGTATAAATGTGGGACAGTGTATGGAAAAACAAACAAATTATGAAAAGCACAGGACTCCTTTGATAAGTATAGCCAATGAAATGTCCACTGAAGTACAATGTGCAATTATCATTGCACATAATATTGGTATACAGTTTTAATAGAGCAACTGAATATTTGGCGCTGATTGCCAACTGCTCATTGGATCTTAGACCCCGATTCTTCATATATTAGAATTTGCAGCTGATATTATACAGAAAGGTCACATTATTGAGAGGTCTTTCCTTTAACATTTGACAGTCTTTATATCTCGGATTCCAATATCCTCGATCCACCACCTAGATCAGTTGACCAAGAAATTAGGACTAGGATAAAAAAAACTCGACCATGACACCAGCGCAACCTTTCGGGGGGAAAACAACCCCGTTCATCAGGTGGGTGAATTGTCTATTCCAAAGTGTGAGAATGTAAGAATAAATACCTAACTCCTCCAGAGAGTCTCTTCCAGGGACCGGTAAAACAAAGAGTACACGAGTATATATCAGGCATTAGGTATAATAAAGAAGAATCCCCAGTTGCGAGACATCTCAGCTCTGAGACACGATATTGCACAATTAAGATTTTTCATTTTCAAACAAATGCCCAGTCCAATGAGAGGAGGTAGCGAATAGTGAAGAAACATTAGGGACATTGGAATTGACCTCCATCTATTCTCACCGTGCACAAATTGGGTAGGTTATGGGTACCCACCTCTGTGTGGAACATCCTAGGGACATTTAATAGTAAGTTCGGACTGATTCCAGCTGCTTGCCTCTAATCGGCCTATACTCTCGTACCATCACAGCTGCTTTGACAGAGACAGAGAGGGAGACACACACAGAGAGGGAGACACACACAGAGAGTGAGACACACACAGGCTTGTCAGTCCAGTCCAGTCACTCACAGGTTAATGGTTAAACTACAAGTTTTATTAAGTAAATAATGTATAAATGTTTGAGCTATAGTACTACAGTAGCAACAGCCTAACAAACTCACAGCTAAACCCTGTAATACCTACAACACAAAAATGTGCCGTTCCACTCGTCATCTGTGTCTCTGCACTTGTACATAATGACAAAACTGCCAATAAAAAAGTGAAAAAAAAGACTCATTTCTCAAAGTAGAATTCTGATGACATTACTAGTAATATATGATTATTGCTAGTAACAGATAAACACAGGTACCTGATAAGCATCACCCGCAGCACATCTGAACACAAAAAAAACATCCATTATTCACAGGATACAAACAGGAAAAAATGTTTACATTAATGGGGAGTGAATCTTTCTAAGATAACCAACCACCCAGATACCTTGTTGAAATGTATTTTTTTAAATCACTACAGTATGTGGAATTGCCATTTAAATATGTTTAGTCAAATAGAGATGCCAGTGCCATGAATCCTAATATACAAAGAAAAAAATTCAAAGCTAATATAGTTTAATACAAGAAAAATGACCATCTTGTTATTCAAGTTATTTTTAAGTAAAAATTGCATTAAAATGCATTAACAGATCATGTTTAACATATTTCGTGCTGTGGTTTCAGAAAATATTCCTGCAATGTTTAATTTCTGCAAATGGATTTCAAATTAATCACCATCTATTTATGAGAACATATAAACCGTTATTTATATAAATACCACTCCATGTAGGGTTGATCCACACTATTCACCATCTGCTAAACTGTAGTAATCGCATTTTTTAAGTGTGTGTTCATACTTAATAATTCTTTGTAGGAAACAGAATATTCAGGAAGAGACATTAGATCCTGGAAATGTAATTCTGCTTGTCTAGTGGAATTATTCCCCTCTGCCTGTTGTTCAACAAATACAGCAGCAGGGGCGAACAAAGCCCAAACGCTGTTTGATTGAAACCAGGATTTCACAATGGATGCATTGCTAACCGTGGTTTAATTAGTTTAAAACATAAAAATACAGTAATATCTAAATCAGGGGTGGCCAACTCCAGTCCTCAAGGGCCACCACAATGAGCCACCTGTGCTGAAGCAGGGATACCCTTAAAACCTAACCTGGTGGTGTCCCTTGGTTGGTCACCCCTGATCTAAATGAACTTGCAGTGCTAGAGGAAGAACCCTGTAATACATTTCGGAGCAGCGTGCTTTTGCCCTTTCAGTTAATAAGGCAGATTGACCCCAGTTTACAGATGCTCATAACTTTTGGTCTGTAAATTGGATTGGGCTACAAACTTCGGAAGAAGTCCCAGGATGAAATGTGCAACTGTCTCTTAGACAAGAATGGTGCATTTACAAATGCATACTTCATGATTTACATACAACATTTACAGCAAATAAAAACATCACACCTTGTCTTTCCCCATTATCTCTTTGCATACCATGCTTCCACTGCAGCCAGGGATTCTGGGAAATGACTAGCAAGTGAGCACACAGTGACATGGACCCCTATAAGATTATGCCTGCTGTATTAGGCTTTGCCCCCGCTGCCTACTACAGCGTCCGCCTGCGAGCACGAGAGCCCTCCCCGCAATGGCGCCGGGCCCGCTGCGAGGAGGGGCCGCAGCGCTCGCGCGAGAGCTACTCCTGCTCTCAATAGAATTGAGAGCAGGACTCGCGTCGAGCGGCTAGGCACGCCCCCCGGCTGTTCAGCCAATGAGGGCGAACCTGCCGGGGGACGTCATGGCCGCGCCCCCGTCACTCCTCCGCCACGCCCCCCCCCCGGTCTCTCTTCGTGCAGCTCCCTGCAGACCAGGTAATCGGCTGCACGCGCCGCCAATCTCGCAGGCGCGCGTTACAGCTGAGTTACCGGGGCCGTAGCCTTACACAGCTCTTCAGCGCAGCCTGGGTAAAAGAAGTGCAGAGCCAGTAACCTACTCACAGACAGCTAATTTTAACCTTTTGGGTCTCATCAAATAAAATTTACTAACGTTGCATATGGTATGGTCTACAAGGGGGTAAGAACCAAAGCAAATCAGGTTTTAAGCTTAAATAATCTATTTTTTTGTAGTTACTTTATCTGTGAGAAATTCCTACTCATAATTACAAAATGGCCCTTTTCACGAGCGATTTCACGTGCGATATTCTGCCAGAATTCAGTGCGTCAGAAATTCTATTGTTCATGACATTGTGTTTGTGAAAATGGCGATCTTCGAAAATAATCACCAAGAATTTAACGCATTACAAATTCCAACATAAATCCAAATGACATAACGTTGCATGGTTCATTACGTACTGTCATTTTCGTGAGCTTCTGGTGAAAGTTGCTACATTTAATGGTAATCTGGCTAAAATGTTGCACCTATTCTACCAATTTGAATTTATGCCCCAGAGACATTGATATATAGAATATTTGGGAGCTATATACTAAGGCAATTTTGGAACACAATGAATTCAAGCAGCACTTTTGTTTGGTCCAGTTTTTGCCTCATGTATGTTTCCTGGTAGTTTTGGGGAGTCAAAAGGTGGAGTTAGGGAAGCGTTACATGACACACAGATTATAAGGTTTATAATGTATAAATAATTCTGTGACACAGTTTACCCCTTCAATGTGCATTAATGTGCACTAACGTTCGCCATGTTTAAGGTGGCGTAACTTTTTGCCTTCTAACAATCCACAGTTATAAGAAACTATTTCTACATTTAGCACAGAAATATGGCGCAGTGCATTAAAACCCACTTTTCTCTGCGTCACGGAGCTAGTTCGCCCTCATTGGGCGAAACGCTCACGTAACCGGCCTGCTGCGGCAATAAATCAGTTTGATCTGATTTCTTGCACAGTGCGCGTCCCCTCCCGCTTCCGTGTGCACACGCCCGCACTCTACATGGACGCGAACACTGCCTTAAGGCAGTCTGTTTGCTCAGCGTGCGGACACCTCAGCGCGGTCTGCGTTACCATGGCCCGAGCCTAATACTTTGTAGGTGACCAGCACCAAGGAAAAAAAGATAAATATTACAATTAAACGTATTGTTAAATATGGGACATACCTTTTGCTGTTAGAAAAGCATGACATTATTTGCCTTTGGCAGAGAATAGGTACAGCTACTGTACATGTTCTGGATATTTATACAACATATTATATGTAAAGCAATCTGTTTGTTATCCATAACACTTTTTGTAGGTATAATGTTTCAACATGATATTTTCAGTGTAAAACAAACGTTTAAAATAAAGAATTTTAGCTACTCAAACTGATTTGTTAAAAAACAAAGCACTGCAAAGCAAAAACCTCTTCAAAAGTCCATGAAGTTTCAGACTGAAGCATGAAATCTAAAACATTTTGACAACAGATTGCATTTTACAACCACTTTTTGAATGTATTTTCCTATGATGTCCACTAAACACCATTAAAAGCAAAATAGCTGCTTAAATGATCTGTTACACAAACATAATAATCCCTTAAAAGAAGTTGCTTGCAGCAAACAATGTTTCACAATCTCTGCAAAGCAGCTGTTTCCCAGAAAAGCAAACGCTTTATACCAATTAAGCTCTATTAGTGTCAGATTGTTAAAAAATAATGATCCTGGAATACATTAAGTGAAGAGGATACAAATTAACCTACTGGCTTATTCTGAAGACAGAAAATGTGACAGGTCCTGTTACCCAATAGATTGTGTTGCTTGTTATTGTTCAGCACAAGTGTTGCTTTGAGGCACGTAATGGAATTTAACATGTAATAGGGTGTATGAGCCAATATAATTGACAAGCTTCAGCATATGTTGTTTCTGCAGACAGGGCCTTTCTGGATAACAAAGTCTGTGTAATTCACATGAATTCAACCATTGAAATAGTAAATAAATACATTCATATGTTGAAAATTGTTTAATAAAGCAACTGATTTGTGTTTGTGTAAGTTAGACAAAATTCCCTAATTCAATGAAGTCATTGAAAGCACACGCGTTCCACTGACATATTTAGACTGTATATGAAAGTCAGTCAGGGGTTATTTCCAATGGGATATAAAATTATGTACAGGATCAAGTAACATGCGTACAGTATATCACTAAAACGTCTCCAAACCGAGTTTGAGAAACATATTGAGGCTGGAGATTGCAACATTAAAGAAATACTTTGTATATCAGACATGCTTTGTGCATGTACCATCCAAATCACAATGAAAGCCAAAGGGAGCTAAAGGATCATTGTAGGGCTGACATCATGGATTGTGGAGCCTTCAAGTCCTCTCCCTTCTTCCCTATGAAGGCCCCCTGCCATCTTCTTCCCCTTCCTGTCAACTACTGCCACTCTTTCCTCTTTCAAATAAGAGGTCTTGTGGTGGACCCTCTTTCCAACCTGACCCTATATCAGCCACAAAGCAAAGCTCTATAACATCAAATGATCTCCTTCTCAATGCATCTTCCCATGTCAGCGGACACACAACTGGAGCCATCCCACAAAGTTGCCCTAACTCCAATGAGCGGTGCAAAATATCCCAGGACTGTTACATGGGACTAGAAAGCTTGATAGAGCCTCTAATAATCATCGATGTGTCCTTTCTTGTGCCACAAAGCTTGGACCTCCCCTTTAATCACTTGTAATCGTAACAATAATTGAGGCTATGGATTATTTCTACAGTACCTTTTACATTTCCCCATATACTGTATGTGGATGGCATAATCATTAGTGAGGGCAGTACATATTGAATTACTGTATACATTGATCATTGCATTCAAGTTACGTTGCAGTGAGTTGCATTGCTTCTTTTGTACTTTGGCCTCACTATTATTCCCATCCAAATTAGCCACTAAAACAGGGGTTCTCAACTCCAGTCCTCAAGACCCCCAAACAGGTCAGGTTTTCAGGATATCCATGCTTCAGCACAGGTGGCTCAATCAGTGGCTCAGTAGAAGATTGAGCCACCTGTGTGAAGCTGGGATATTCTTAGAACATGTCTTGTTTGGGGGGGCTTGAGCACTGGAGTTGCGACCCCTGCACTAAGACACAAATTATCGGTACCCCCGTAGAACAAGGAGAATGGAAGCGTGTTGGATGAGATCCTAGAGATGGGCCAAAGTTAACGGTTAAGGGTTTTTCGCTGGTATATACGTTACTCAAGAGGAATGGAGCTTTGCAGCTATGTAAGGTATAATAAATACATATTTCTTTGTATGGGAAAATAAAAGTCTAACTGCTTCTCTTACCACCTCCCCTGCCCTCCAGAGGGAGAGCAATGGATGAATTACCCCTATTCCCACTAGTGGTAGGTATTTGGTCAAGAGCACCAGTCTTTTAGTCATATATTGAAATAATGCATGTTAGCAGGAACAACAAGCCCCTGCTCCATCACAATCACATGTCTGCTCCATCACAATCACATGTCTGCTCCATCACAATC
This sequence comes from Ascaphus truei, assembly GCF_040206685.1. Taxonomy (NCBI): domain Eukaryota; kingdom Metazoa; phylum Chordata; class Amphibia; order Anura; family Ascaphidae; genus Ascaphus; species Ascaphus truei. The sequence goes on from NC_134499.1 coordinate 40,720,950, forward strand.
ACGTCTGCTCCATCACAATCACGTCTGCTCCATCACAATCACATGTCTGCTCCATCCCAATCACATGTCTGCTCCATCACAATCACATGTCTGCTCCATCACAATCACATGTCTGCTCCATCCCAATCACATGTCTGCTCCATCACAATCACATGTCTGCTCCATCCCAATCACGTCTGGTGCCTGAGGCACAAGGAGAAGATCACAAGCAGAGCTGATTCTGGAAATCAAACCGGGTCCACCCACTTCAAAGACAGTAAGATTACCACTGAGCTACTCCTTTAGCCATCAGCATGTTATGATTTTCATTTTTAATTGTCCGTGTTCATCTCTTACGCTATATTTTTATTACATTCTTTAGGAAATATAGGAGTAAACAGGGCTCTCAAAAATAATAACGTACTTAAAATCGACAGAAGCATTTCTTTTTGGATAAAAGGTGATTTTATGAGTCTATATTTTAAATATATCCTTAGTTCCAATTACCTTTCATTGGAAATGATTTAGTAAAAGTATCCTGTCTTGTATCTTTTGTAATTACATTGTGTAAACATCAATTAGCTTTAAGAGCTTTCAGATGGCAACAATTCCTTTTCTGTTAATTGACACGGTTTCACTGTTACAACTATTTTTTAATTTTTTTTTTAAGTGTTGGCTGTTCTATTGCAGGAAAGAACTTTAAATCAGTTAAGATTCCTCTGTGCCATTTCTAAGTACTCTTATAAAGACAATATAGGTGATCAGCACAGATTCTATACGGCTGCATGGAATGTATTTGGCCTGTTTAAGTTGTTGGGTAGCATTCTGTAACCCAGTGTAAAGATGTGAGTATAACATATCACACTTCTTGCTCTTAAACGAGTGCAAGTTGCTTGTAGCAATATTTTATGTTTGTACACATGTATTTAAGACAATGCTAAAACAGGAATTAAAATACAGGGAATGATAACACAATACTGTGTGAAATGCACCAAGCATAATGAAATGCCTGTACAGACTCCCTATTAAATGCCTTGTAGTAACACAGGAGGGAGCGGGAGTACGGGGTGTGATACCTTTTATTGCACCAACAGTAGTTGACATGTTACAAGCTTTCCAACCTCTCGGGGTAGGGCTACGACCCGATGAAGGACCCTGAGAGGTTGGAAAACTTGTAACATATCAACTACTTGTTGGTCCAATAAAAGGTATCACACCCCGTACTCCCGCTCCCTCCTGTGTTACTGCCTGGAAGTAAGGAGCAACATGGCAACCCGCCCTTTCTTGCCCATTAAATGTCATGTTTCTTTCAAGGATTTTCTCCATCCTTGGAGGTATCATACCACTCATCGCCAATCTTTTGTTATATTCTTTGTACATTAATGGCGCTATATAATTAAAGACTATATATGACTATGACTATATATATACTAACACATGTTGCACATATTTATATTTACAAACATGTATATTCCCAGGGTGATAATGGGGGGTGTACAAGCAACACTATTTACAAACAGATATGTGGTGGTAAGTGAAAAAGTAGAAGCATATATGTACAAATGAGTATTAATAAAATCAGGAGGGGTAACGTTCCCGTTGGCACGCCCTTCCTCTGGCCCGTTACTACACAAGCCAAATCGTGGTGTGGTACTTCCCTTTAGATCAGGGGTGTGCAAACTTTCTGCTCTGCGCCCCCCTGCCTGCTCAGCCCGAGTGCCCGCACCCCCCCTTACCTAGAAACCGGAGTCAAATAACGCAGCAGGGTCATGTGATGTCATGTCACGTGACCTTGTGGCGTTATTTGACCCATGTTGCCATGGTGATGCGTTGGCCAAAACCATGGTAAGAAAGTTACAGAGGCCTCCCGCGCTCCCCGGCATTTGATTTAAATGCTTTGGGAAAGAGCGCGGGGACCTCTGTAACAACCACACCCCCCACTTTGCCCTCCCCTGCTTCAGGCTGTGTTTATAGTGGAGTGGCTGTGCTCTCCAGCACTTGATGCTCACCTCTCGCTTACCAAGCGGCTGCTTTTCATGTTCTTGCCTATCAGACAGAGCGTGTGCTCTAGTAGGCGGGGCTTGTGGGCGGAGGCGGGTCGGGAGGCGTACCTGACAGATGTCATTGTGCAGCGACGTCTCCACAGGGTGTGACGTCACAGTGCAGCGACCACGAGGAACCAGCGAGGAACAAAGACAGTGAGGCAAAGAGCCAGGAAGCTAGCCTAGTTGTGGCATTAATATTCATTGTGTGTATATATATATATAATGCCATTGTCAAGAAAGACCAAGAAGCAGCTATACTCATCTTTATCACAAACATATTGTGTCCTGTTTTTGTGTGTGTGTGTCGTAGTGACGATTGGGTGCAATTCGGTCACTCTGCTTGTTTGTGTGTGTTGGTGCCTGTGTCAGCCATGTGGCCACATCCTATGTCCCTGAAGTTTCTATATAAAAAAGAACATAAACATTGAACAACAAAACAGTACAATGTTCTTAAACAGAATATAAATTTTATTTTAAAGTGCAACGCAAAACTGTGTAAAAAATAAACAGTACAAACAACCCCCCCCCTCTTGTTCCCCCGATGGGAATATTTCCCCCCCACCCCCTAGCAGCAGCAGCAGCCCGTTTGCCCCCACCCCACAGCAGCCCGTTTGCCCCCCCACCCCAGCAGTAGTCCGTTTCCCCCCCACCCCACAGCAGCCCGTTTGCCCCCCCCACCCCAGCAGTAGTCTGTTTGCCCCCCCACCCCAGCAGTAGTCCGTTTCCCCCCCCACCCCACAGCAGCCCGTTTGCCCCCCCACCCCACAGCAGTCCGTTTGCCCCCCCACCATCAGCAGTCCATTTGTCCCCCCACCCCCCAGCAGCAGCAGCCTGTTTGCCCCCCCACCCACCCCAGCTACCTCTCTCTCTGCCCCCCCCACCCACCCCAGCTACCTCTCTCTCTGCCCCCCCACCCACCCCAGCTACCTCTCTCTCTGCCCCCCCACCCACCCCAGCTACCTCTCTCTCTGCCCCCCCACCCACCCCAGCTACCTCTCTCTCTGCCCCCCCCACCCACCCCAGCTACCTCCCCACCCACCCCAGCTACCTCTCTCTCTGCATATGCTTGAAAATGGCTGCTCTCAGGTGTAAGTTAATTTCTGTGCTGCGCTCTGATTGGGCGGCAGTGGGTCACGTGACCGCACCTCCTCTCCAGCAAGCACAGAAACACAGATTTGCCTGTAGCTGGAAGCTGAGCGAGGTTCAGCAATGATTTGAGAGCAGTCCCCTTTGGTGTACAGGTGGGAGGGCAGCAGTACGGTTATTCCTGCATGTTACCTGCAATCTCTGGAAGTTGGATGCGGTACGGTGAGAGCCTTCTGTGGCCATCGCAACCGCAAACCAGAAAGATCCCGTCCGTTACTTCTACTCAATGAATCTATTACTCTGTACCCCCTCTTCTTGGGAACACAAAAAAGAACTTAAAGGTTGAAGCCTACAGACTGTATGCTTTTGCTGCTCCAATTACGTGGTCAAAACCTACAGCATACTTTAACTGAAAGGTTTCCTGCAGAACTTATAGCAGTTGGTGGCATATACCCAGCAAATTGTCAGCTATGATTTATTAAACAGTTTTAACTTCTATGTATGCAGAGGCTAAATGGATCATTTCTTTTCCCAGTTTTGCCATCCACACCTTTACATTGAGTTATCCTAAAAATAATAAGTATTGTGAATCTTATTTGTCCAGGGCAGTTCCTCTTTGGCACACAAAGCATGGCATAGGTTTACAAATAGAATTCACAATAACGGTTATTGTAAATCTATCTGATCCTTTAAGAAACAGAATATTTTTCTTTCAGCAGTACATTTCATCTGCATTATCTCCAGCTAATCCTAAAATGCATTATATGACTGAGGTCTATTTAGCAGCCTATTATCACAATTATGGGTATCCATAAAGTAAATGTAATTTATATGATGATGCTAACAGATGAACAAGTGATATCTGTGATGTGGTTTCATTAGCAGCTATGCCTCATCGGGGACCGCAAAACCAGATTTCACTTTGTTTTGGAACATCCTTTTCATTTGTCTGGATCTTGATGTGCAAGTGATTAGTGAAATCGCACAATGAACCACTGTTATTCAAAATGGGAAAAACTTGCCCGGCTTGTCATAGCATACTTCTGATTATCTGGATTGCTGTTCACCTGTGCTGTTAATTGCATGCTAATCTGTTTGCCAAAGATATGTCTCTTCCACCCTTACAAAAAAAGGGTTAGAACTGGACTGTCTCCACTGGTAAAAGTATTTCAAATCGTGATTTAAGGATCAGCAACAAAGAGTCTATTGTAATATAAATACACATTTTCAGTATTATTCTGTATTATGAATGCAAATGCTGTGAAGAGGTTTCCCAGACAAACTATTCATTAGTTTTATTCTCTTACCAAGCTGGACATAAGTCATGTGTGGGGCATTTTGTACCAGAACCATTAGGACTCCATTACTAAAACTGAACCATGTAAACATGCTTTGTGTTCTTATTAGTTGCATTATATTTAAGATACATTTAGAAGAAGTGAAAAGTAAATTCGATGTGTCATTCCAAAACATGCTTAAGCATGATCCTGATACAAGCATGGAATTGCGTTCCATCATATAACATGTGTCTGTACATTTCTAGAAATGGATCACTGAAGTCTTGATTGACCCAGCTCACTGAACTAGAGATAGATTGTATTATGTCATCACATAGCTCTGCTGTGCGAATCATCACTTTCTGGAACAGGTTACAACATAAACTGATATGTGCACTAAATATAGCACTAAAATCCTTATGTTTACCTTCCAAAGAAGATCCGAAATCAGACACAGGATCATTCATGTTGTGCTAATGTAGCGGGGAATTACAGGTGTTTCCAGCGGTGACATCATCAATGCTGAGATAAGGTAGTGAGGAACACTCAGGAACATATGCATACTCACTTTTCCAAACACAAAATACAAAAAAAATGCCTTACTGCACACACACACACTCTTTAAGTTATGGTGGGTGAAAAAGGCAACAGAAAACCTCAGTTAGCATATAGCCAATAAAGAATATCACTTGTGAGCACATTCAGATGTCTTAGACATGTCTGCAACCCTGCTTTTCACCATTATCACCTAGCATGGTGTTCCCACTGCAGCAAGGGATTCTGGGAAATTACATGCAAATGAGCACACCATGTGTCACCTTTTGCCTGGAATATCCATTCACATGGAGCCCATTCAATCTGATGCATCGCCGTTCACACAGCTTTTAAGCACAGCATGGGACTAGCAAAGCAAGTACAAACCACTCACAGACATGTTTCAAACTTGATGGGTATCATCAGTGTGAGGTTCTGTGCATGCGCAGACATGGCGGCCCCTTCTCGGTACTGTTGGAAATCTCCGGAAAAACAGAACAAGCGCCGAACGTAATGAACACGGGAACAATTGGGAAACGCTGTATGAACGGAACGCCGAAAAGTGGGGCGCCGAAAAATGACTAAGCCCTTCCAAAAAAACAAGGATTATCCCACAGAGACCCAAGATAGACTACTGGTACTCAAAAATGATAACGGCAGAATATTAGGGCTCAATTTAATACCCTCTAATAATAATATTAAGGATAGGTTTTCTTGTCTAGCAATGACAATGTACAGAGCGCTTTATACATAGAATTTTGCAGGAATATCAGGTCCCTGCAGGAACTGTGTTAGCGAACCTTGCAAATTTTACCCTTTTTTTCTGGTTCCAGGAAAAAAGTTTGTTTCAATCCAAAAGTTTGCAGCACGTTTATTTATCGAATTGTGAATTGCCCGTTGGGTTAATTTCTATTACTATCATTTTTAAAAATCGATCAAACTTTTTTCATAAAAGGCAATAGTTGTGAGTCAGCGATCGGACCACTTTAAAGGGAAATCGCGAATTTCAAACACTTTGGACCGTTGTGCTAGAACTTTTGATGCCAAAAGTTTAATTGAAAGCGTTGCTGATTTTTCCAAGTGACTTTCCTAAGGTTACAAGGAGAACGGACACTGAAATTTGAATGGCTCAGAAGGTGTCGTATGAGAAAGCACTTCAATGCTAATGAAAACGCAACGGAAATTAGCAGAACCATGTGTGGAAAGCATGCTGTTCTATGATCTTTGTCCTTTAATTACACTTAAAGACCATTTTTTCTTCTATCACGTTTGGCATACACTGCTATGAGAAACAAACCCAAACACGTACTGCACAACGTAACCAGGATATACAAATAAACAAACTCATTAGCTTTCCCTTGTATGTCTTGCCTAAAGTTATGCAGGAAACATGTCTAAAAATGTTTGTGGTTTCTAAAGAATATAATTTTAGGAATCTCTATATTCCAGGAATGTAACTTTCATGCAGCCTGTACTTTAATGCTGGGCTGAATGTAAATTTCATATAGAAAGGGATGTTTCTGTCTAATTATTTACAACTTTCAAGTACTTTTCCCTTGTGAGTCAACTTTCCAGGATTAAATATAACTGTGAAAACATGGCATACCTTTTAAACTGTTTAAATGAAGGAAAAATTATGGAGAACAGATCATTTTTGATGGACCCAATGTTCTTTAGTACATGTTGTATGGTATACTTTGAAGATTACATTTATGATGCTGTTGGCACATACAATAATCACACATAGATGTGTACACGTGTACTGACAGAACGTGCAGTTTTGCAGAAGTGTTCAGGTCTTTGAAGTAAGAAATTCTGGCTTGAAACCAACTTCCAAGTTCACATGATATCTGGAAACGTGAGATGCGAAATGCGCTTCGCCCATCGTTTGCTCTAATCTGAGAATATTTGTTTGAAACATTTAGCCTTAAATGTTGTCGAAATTAACAAATGCAAAGACAAATGGGAACATTAGGATTAACTTTGAAGATCACAAGATGACTCGAGAGGGGACTGGAGAGGGACATAAGACAGGAGACGGGACAGGGAACAGAGGACAGGGGGGCAGGAGAGGGGACAGGAGAGGGGACAGGAGAGGGGACAGGAGATGGGACAGGAGATGGGGACAGAGGACATGGGGGGGACAGGAGAGGGGACAGAAGGGGGGACAGGAGAGGGGACAGAAGGGGGGACAGGAGAGGGGACCAGAGGGGGACAAAAGAGAGGGACAGGAGGAGACAGGAGGGGGGGACAGGAGGAGATGACCTCACACAAACATACAATACGTGGAGAGACACCTGTGCAGAAAAATGAACACACCTGAGATATCTGGGGGTATATTCTAATTTGGATAGAAAATGTATTCAAATTAGCTTAACTCTCAAGTATCTCCGGTGTCTCTCTGCATGTTGTTTAAAGATGCAATGTCACATAAGCGATCAGTTGAATTTCTTACCGGTTGCTAAATAGGGAATTGTTTGTCAATCAAGTGGTTTCTTTCCCTTATCACGCCCTGTCCTTATCAGAGAGACAATAAAGATGAGGTGGGGAGGAGAGCTCTGGCTGTACAAGCACTTGCTGAACACACAGTGACATCACACAGTGACATCACACCGTGACATCACACATAAGGTAGTAGCCCAAGTTTAACTTAAAAAAAGATTTATTAAAATACTTATAGGTGTCAGATTTGGGTAAAAACATATCAATTAAGCAAACTCCGTTTTCAAGGGACACTAACAGGCCAGGTTTTAAGGATAATACTGTTTCAGTCATTTTGATTGTTTGATTGAGCCACCTTGTTTGTGTTGAAGCTGGGATATCCTTAAAACCTGACATGTCGGTGGCTCTTCAGGCCTGCATTTAAAGCTGCAGACCAACCAATATCCTTCATGTGTATCTTTTTAATAAATCAGTTCTGCACTATGAGAAAATACTTTTTTTTTTTAAACAATTTTTACAGACATTTTTAATGTATTCTAATGTAGGAAGCATTTTTGTTTCTATAGAAACCATTTACAAAGTCACATCCTCTTCCCCTTCTGAGACAGGCTTTGGCTCTTGAGCCCTGCCCTCTCTCTAGCAGTGCACTAATTGTATCTAGTGACTGTCTGGTCACATGATCTTCCCCACAGTACTTTGCATCGTGGGTACTGTTTTGCCACAAGAACTGAATTAAATAACCCAGAGCAAAGCAATCGATTACAGGAGAACGGATCGATAAGCAGCTTAGCTAATGACTTGTCAGTGTGCAGATTGTATTGATGCACGTATTGAATGTATTTTTTTTTAACGGCAGCTTGAACTGCAGCTTTAAGCTCCTCTTTTATATACAGTGGAAGTGGTCAGTTTGCTTTAATATCCATTGTTGCATTGCCATTTTGTGGGAAGATTTAACTATCCCTTTCTAATGTGTCCACGGAAAAGAGACATTTACTCACAAAAGCTTGCAGCGAGGAATTGACTTATTGCTGACACTATAATTGTTTCAATTTTCAATGTATGCTCTCCACAAATACCAGGTGTACTGCTGAGGGAAATGGGATCAGGTGTTTACAATAAAAATGCCTATCTTTTCTCTGGGAAAGAATAGGTTATATTTACATACTTCTTTTATAAACAAGCCTTTCAATAAAAGCTACATTGTATATGCATTGAAACATTTAGAGTGTATTGCCGTGTATATTAAAAGGGGCAGGGATTTGTAATGTGAAGTGGCTTCAATACAGGTATATTATATGAAAATAATGAAAAGCAAGAGAGATTTACTGTGTTTCTAACTACATGGCACACCTTTAACATGCAGATTCATGACATGCATTTTTCCTGCAAAGCTCTAGGACTTACAAATAGGTGGAAAAGCTAGAAATACAGCAATGCGCAGAGCTGCGTCCCAATAAAATACTAATATCGCAATCATCTGAACAAGAGAGTCCAAGGAAGTAGAAAGGATGAAACCAAAGAAATAATCATTTTTACCCACGATAAATGATTTCAATATTATTATAATTTAACCCTTTGAGTACCCTGTGACATCGTGCAGGAGTGATCAACTCCAGTCCTCTAGGGCCACAAACAGGTAAGGTTTTAAGGATATCCTTTAAATGCCCTTTCCCCCAGTTTTGAAGAGACTTTAAGGGGGAGGGGTTTACTTGGAGAGTGGTTAGCGTTCGTACCTACCCCCGAGCACTGGTGTAGCGAGACATGCGCGTGCGGGCCCCCGGGCAAAACAAATTTCAGGGCCCCGTTAATATTAATACTGACTGTAATTTTTTTCTCCCTCCCCTGATCCTCTGCGTTATCCTCTCTCTAAATCAGCAGCTCTCCCCACCCCCATCATCAGCTCTCCCTCACCAGCTCTCCCCCTCCTCCTCATCAGCTCCCCTCACCAGCTCTCCCCCCTCCTCATCATCATCCTCATCATCCTCAGCTCCCCTAACCAGCTTTCCCCCTCGTCATCATCATCCTCAAGCTCCCCCCTAACCAGCTCTCCCCCTCCTCATCATCATCCTCATCATCCTCAGCTCCCCCTAACCAGCTATCCCCCTCCTCATCAGCTCTACCTCACCAGCTCTCCCCCTCCTCATCATCATCCTCAGCTCCCACTAACCAGATCTCCCCCTCCTCATCATCATCCTCAGCTCCCACTAACCAGATCTCCCCCCTCCTCATCATCCTCAGCTTCCTCTCACCAGCCCCCCCCCCCCCCCTCCTCATCATGATCATCATCAGGCCCCCCTCACCAGCTCTCCCCCCTCCTCATCATCATCCTCAGCTCTCCCTCACCAGCTCTCCCCCTCCTCATCATCAGCTCCACCTCACCAGCTCTCCCCCTCCTCATCATCCTCAGCTTCCTCTCACCAGCTCTACCCCTCCTCATCATCATCCTCAGCTCCCCCCTAACCAGATCTCCCCATCCTCATCACCCTCAGCTTCCTCTCACCAGCCCCCCACCCTCCTAATCATGATCATCATCAGGCCCCCCTCACCAGCTCTCCCCCTCCTGCTCATCATCTTCAGCTCCCCCTCACCAGCTCTCCCCCTCATCATCAGCTCCCCCTCACCAGCATCATCTCCACCTCACCAGCTCTACCCCTCCTCATCATCATCCTCAGCTCCCCCTAACCAGATCTCCCCCATTCCTCATCACCCTCAGCTTCCTCTCACCAGCCCCCCCTCCTAATCATGATCATCATCAGGCCCCCCTCACCAGCTCTCCCCCTCCTGCTCATCATCTTCAGCTCCCCCCTCACCCAGCTCTCCCCCTCATCATCAGCTCCCCCTCACCAGCATCATCTCCACCTCACCAGCTCTCTCCCCTCATCCTCTCTCTCTCTCTCTCTCTCTCTCTCTCTCTCTCTCTCTCTCTCTCTCTCTCTCTCTCTCTCTCCTCTCTCTCTCTCTCTCTCTCTCTCTCTCTCTCTCTCTCTCTCTCTCTCTCTCTCTCTCTCTCTCTCTCTCTCTCTCTCTTCTCTCTCTCTCTCTCTCTCTCTCTCTCTCTCTCTCTCTCTCTCTCTCTCCCCCCCCCCTTCGCGGTGGGAGGAGATGATCAGAGGAGCAGCCGGTTAGGAGTTGCGCTGTGGCAGCAGACACCGGAAGTAAGAAACACTTGCTGCACATGCTGTGGGGCTGCACCAAGGTACTCCCCAATCTGGGAGGAGATCAGAGATTGGCTTCAGAGAATTCTCGACTGCACGATCCCTTTGGACCCCTGGTTGTTTCTGCTGGCCAGACGCACCCAGGGGCTAAACAGGTCGGAGCACAAATTAATTGCACATTTTGCAACTGCTCTGAGGTGCGAACTCGCAGCATTGTGGAAGCAACCAGAGATACCAAACATCCCAAAAATCACAAATCGAATTTGGCATGTTTGCCGGATGGAACAGTTAACGAGTCTGGTTAACGACACCGGCACAAACTTTCTCAAAGTCTGGTCACCATGGCTCGGCCTGAACGATATCCCAGGGGTCAATGCCTCCAATATACTGCTTTAATAGTTATGGGCGCGTTCTCCTTGGATGGAGTGTAGAGGACAGAACGACTTAGACTCTTACCAAACTAAGGGAATAAATAACTGGGGTAAAAAAAGAAGAAGAAGATCACAAGCGAGGGCCACGATACATTAAAAAGCTCAGCAACCAATGCTACGATTGCAGACACCATGAGTTCTCGTGGATCGGATGTCCTCTAAGCACAGGAAGCCCAGAAGACAGCGAGAACTACAACCTCCACGTTGAGCCAGGATGAGCTGAAATAGTTCGGTGGCAACCCCCCCCCCTCCCTCCCCCCCCCTGGTGTAGTATGTCAGTACGTCTTGTTGGTCTGTTCGTTACCCCAGTATGTCTTTCGTGAATATACTTTTAATATGAGTTGTTGTGGATATATTTGTATACGACAATGGGTTGGAAGAAAATGTGATTATTGTACCATGCACTCAATAAAAACTTTTGGTTTGAAAAAAAAAGAAACACTTCCGGGTCAGACTGCTAGAGGGCGCTCCTCCCCTGCTGTTCTGCTCTACTGGCTTCTGTTTAACGCCGGGCCCGCATCCCCCGCCCCGGGGGGGCCCGCATCCCCCGCCCCGGGGGGCCCGCATCCCCCGCCCCGGGGGGCCCGCATCCCCTGCCCCCGGGGGGCCCGCATCCCCCGCCCCCGGGGGGCCCCGCATCCCCCGCCCCGGGGGGCCCGCATCCCCCGCCCCGGGGGGCCAGCATCCCCCGCCCCGGGGGGCCCGCATCCACCGCCCCTGCCGCCTACCATCTCCCCCCACCTGTCTCTACAGGGAGGGGGGAGAGGGAGAGAGCTCGGGCCAGCGGCCTTTGCCCGGCTATAGCTACGCCAGACCCCAAGGCATTTTTAGTAGTAAATAGGAAAATGCTCTGCTTTGTATCAAATTTACAAATACAATTGTAAATGTAGACTTCATTATATTTTGGGACATATAATGATAATAATGGATGCAGTGAGAGCACAGGACATATTATTAAATAGATAGGTAGTGTTTTGACTGTTAGTAAATCAAACAGAATATATGTAGCTATGTAAGTTACGTGTAGTTTTTTTTTAAACAATTTACCATCATCAACATTTGCTATATTATATAAACTATTTGTGAACAATTCTATCTAACCTACTCATTTAGTATTAATACCACACATTGTTACAAAATAATAGTAGTGATATTAAAGCAATCATAATACATTAAATATAAATATAGACATACACACACCTAATACTATTTGCTTAAAGCTGGTATAATATCTAGCTCACATTAATCTCTTTACATACTGTGCAATGGAGATACATTTATGATTATTACATAGAGAACAGTTAAGACCATCATAGAGGTGGTGGGATAAAAAAAGGGCAGAAACACAAGAAATCCGGAAATTGCCTTGGTTTTCAATAATTTTGTCTGATTTTCCCTTTCTTGATTAACCCCTAAAAACTAGCCCCCTTTAATACACACATATAGGTGCGTAAAATAAAGGCCATGTATTAAAATATCATTTTCCAGGGTGCCTTTATAGGCGCAAAACATTTCAGGATTGTGCAGGGGGTCACTGCCTTTATTTTCTTTCCTTTTTAAGAAGATTTGTTGATAAAAGAACGTTTTGATGGATATTGCGCCAGTTTTGATGCGTGTTCCCGGCCTGCGCCTCACGGACACCACTCTGCTTCTTCCACGGGAATTCTGCCATCTGAGTCACGTAAAGTTCCCATTGCCGATTGGTAACGCAGTACATCCAGTTGATTGCGTTCTTACAACCATTACTGTGAGTGCATTTCTTAAAATATCCTTCTTACACAAATAGTACAACACATTCGAAGAAAGAAATACCATCGGAAGTACTGTTTTAATGCATCAATATTTCTACAGTTCTGCAGACTTTGATAATTGGCCCCATTGTTCTGTTGTAATCGCTAGAGTTAAATTCACCTCATTATATTATAACCAAAGTCCAGTCCCCTCCCTTCCATTTAGTATATTTTTATACACTTCTCAAATGACAGACTCAACAAGCAGGATCTTGAACTCAGCCAACATCGAAAAAGATTGAGAATTTAGCCTGTAAATTATATTGAGATGATTAATTGTTAATTACTTTGATGTGTCAATAAGGGAGAAAATTATATACTGCAGATTGCTGATTCAGAAGTGCTACAGGTCACAAGAATCTTACAACACGTATTTATCTTTCCCGAACTGAAAATCGTGCGCCCGTATATTATTATAGGTTGCACGTTTTGCTGCTTATTCATTATTTCATATTCTTGTTCTTCCTATACTTATGTAAGGTCAACTACAGGTCAGAAAAGGTATATATTGCTGTCTGCTATTAATTATTAGACTTACTTGTGTAGCCATGTATCCTCTTGACTACTAATCTACCTAACACATAAGCCCTGGTATCAGCGCAGGCAGTGTTAGGGTTACATTTATGCCCTTGCTGCTGCAGCAGTAAACTACTCCCTTGAGTGACAAGGGGGGTGGGTCTAAGGCGTATGTACTGCCCTATCAGGGGCTCAGAACTAGGACCCTCCCCCTGGGTACAAAAGGGACTGCAGATCCAAATGTAGTGGTTTAGTGTGGAGCCAGGGCGCTAGCCACCTTCCTTCCCCTCCCGCAAGGATGTGCGATACTACCACTTACTCCAGCTGGAGGCAGGGGAGAAAAGGATAGACCGGGGGTTGATTCCAGGGATCAGAGACAGAGAAAAGAGTGTGCATGTTGATATGCTGTATGAAGAATAAAGAGCCATCCTTTGTTTTATACTCCTGCCTGAGACTGCAGTTTATCAGGGAGAGTGCAAGAGGGTTTTCCTGCAGGAACTGCACCCAGCCCTGCTGAGGCCTGCTGGAAATGGAGGCGCTGCACCCATGAAGAACTGGGCGGATCCCTAAAGCCTGTCCTGTCTTCCCCAGTACCATCGGTGGACACTCAGAAATCCTGTAAGCCTAGCAGGTGAGCAGCACAACAACACCAGGTAACAGTGAAATCTCACAGAGGGTGGGGGAACACCTGTTACACTTGATGATTACCTGTCACCCCACCTCCATGATACTCCCAGCAATTTAGGGACACAATGGTATTATTATAGCTTTAATTATTTATTGTACTAACAGTTTACATAAGGCATATGCAATTATTTGAATGCAAGGGCTAACGAGTTTATAATCATATACAGTAGGAACATTTTATGTAATAAGAACAGTAGAAGATAATAGGCAGAGTAATTGTGTAGTATTAATACACGGTAAGGGTTTTTTCACCTGGTCAGATCTAAACAGTACTACAAGTGCAGCGTTCTCTAGCAGGGGGAGGGCAACTCCTGTTCTCAAGAGCCACCATCAGGATAGGTTTTAAGGTGGTTCAATCAGTGGCTCAGTCAATGACTGAACCACCTGTGCTGTAGCAAGTATATCCTTAAAACCTGGCCTGTTGGTTGTCCTTGAGGACTGGAGTTGGCCATTCCTGTTCTATAGCATCAAAACCCCAGGCAAGTCTCCAGTTATAGAAATGCTGGCAGATTTTTTTTGTTAGGTCCACTTTTAATTAGACGCTTTCCCTCTGTATGTACACATGAATCTACGCTAACTGTCTTCATTGTGGATGCCACACGCGGTGGTCACGGGGACGGAGAATTAGCGCTTTGGAGGGACCCATCGGGATTTCGGCAGTCACTGTCTCTGGCACTTCTGCCTCTGCTTCGGCTGTGGCGAGGGTGAGTCTTGCAGCATCTGTATTTACAGTATTGTATGATTTTCAGATTTAGCCACACTACATCTGTTCTTGTATTCTCTTGTCCCCTCTGTCTTCCAATTGTCACTTTATTGAGACTATGCATGTCATGTACAAGACGCAAACACAGGTACAAATGCCCAAATTATTTCTAAAAATCTCCCAGCTGTAACCACTGGTTTTAATTAGACTCGTTTTCCTTCATAATGTCCTTTGCGTGTTCCCCATGTACCAGATTCGGGGAGCAGGTTCCTCTTTAAGCAAATATGGTGTAGATGAAACTGCGCTCAGGCTTCCACAGATAAGAAATAAATACATTATCTCACCTTTGCCTCTTTGCTGCTACTGTGTTGAAACGCTCCAGGCACCTGCAGACATCTCCAAGGATAGAAAAAACGCAGAGCGCACAAGAACTAAGTATAAGGGGAAACAGATATGGTCAGGTTTGCCCATCTCCACTCATCTCCATTCAAAATTATGAGGATATCGTCGATGTATCTCCTCCACAAGATAAATTATGCAGGAGATATATCGACCCCCCCCAGATGTGAAGTAACTCCCACCACCACATATATAAATTAGCAAAGGAAGGTGCAAAATGTGTCCCTATTGCCATGCTACAAATTTGTAAAGAAAATTGAGTGTCAAATAAAAGTAATTGTGAGAAAGTAGAAATTCAATAGAGTGATAAATAAATTGACGTGTAAATCGTAATGCAGACATAAGAAGAAATCAATTGCTTTGAGACCTCCTGATAAGGTATACTAGTGATTGAACATCAAGAGTGGCTAATCTGTAGTTAGAATCCCAAGTGGGCATGTTCAATAATTGGAGAACTAAAGTAGTGTCTAATTAGGGAGAAGGAAGATTTTGAACCACTGGTTGTAAATAAAAATGAACATAGTGAGAAAGATTAGAAGTTTTAGGGTTAATCCCGGAAATTAGTCCTGCTGGATTAGTGAGTGATTTGTGAGTTTGGGGTAAGTGATATCAAATGGGAATTGTAGGTGCTGAAATATATAAAAACTGAAAATCTGATTTTGTGAGAACACCCAAATTTAGTGCTCCAACCAACAATGCTCTCAACTCAATCTGATATTCACCAGTTGGATCATGGTCAAGTCTACAGTAAAAGTTTAAGAGTTTAAGCAGGCTAACAAGCTGTACATGCTGGGAAAATCAGGGCAAACACAAAAAACGGTGCCAGATTAATCATAGAAAAGGAATAGCATTGAAAGTAAAAATGTGTATTTGAGACACTATATTTTGTGCTATTTGTTTGCATTGGTTTTGCTCCAGTTTTGCAGCTTGTAGACTTTAATGAATAACGTTCAATTTCTCATGGTCTCCTATTTGCAAATCTGAAGAAAAAGATGCACAAAAAACATTGCCTACAAAACAGAACCAGGGTTATCAATGATAGAAATTGATCTATTGATCTATTAAGAGCAATTAGATTGTTTTATTTTATATATGTATTTCTTTACATCAATACGATAAGGGTCATGCATGTAATTTACCATATTAGCATATTCCAAAGTGCACTGATACCCAACTCAATAAACCTAGTGTGGGAGTATTTCTCAATGTCCTCTAGCTAAAAACAACTGGGGAGGTTTTGGGGTTCATTTATCAGTCTCCTGGCTCTGAGGCAACCCCCCCCCTACATTTATCAATAAAAAACATTACTATTTAAATCTCTGGGAATTTCTGCGTTGGTAAATCTGATATAACAAAAGGCAGAAAAGCCCAATGCTACACCCATTATGACAAAAATATACAGTGAAATACCTAGATATTCTCTTGAAAAGGGTCATTCAGTTAAACCCTTTAGCCAAAGCATTATAAGCCTGCAAGCCACATCAAGGTATGACTATTAGCAGGTCCTAACTCTACCTGATTAAAATTCTCATTTACTTCTATTTGGAGGGAGAATGTCCACATTGGATCTGTCCAAACCCAGTAACATGAAAAAGACCTGCTAATGTGATGCAGTATGTTTGGCCCAGTTTTGCAGCTAGGAGACTTTGATAAATACCTCCTTCACTGGGTTTATGGAATTGGCCTTCACTGCACTTTGGGATATAATAATATGGTAATATGTTCATTATAAAACACTAACTTAAGACAAAGGCAAACAACATAGATTAGATCCAAGCCACTAATTTAAAATTGAAAAATACGTTCACAGATGTTATTATTTGTTAGCAAGAATGGAGGCAAGTCAGGCATGCAATATGCAATTTATAATCCATATATAAGGCATTTTTATTTGTTTATTAAACATAAACTCCATGTGCTAACATGATTGTTAGTTCTATAACAGGACATTGATACATTGTGGTCTGCTTTATTAAATAAGTGCTCATCTGCAATACTGTATGATGGTTATTGTACTTCCCAATCACCACATGATGCTATGCGATTGAATCATCTTAACACGTATTTGAATCCTTGGCAGCTCATTGGTACTCGTCAGCACACATTATTCTGGACAGAAAGTCAAGTCATTCACAATACAGCTGACGATACAAAAACATTTGGGTGCCCTATTTTTCAGCAGAGCACTAATGGGCTTTTACACCATTCTCCAAATAAAAATAATATATTCTAGGGTTTTCAACAGTGTTTGCTCAAGATTATGCATTTGTTGACAGAATCCTGACAAATTGTTATTCATTCGCAAAGGGGTGTTACAATGTCTTCTGGGAAAAGCAATTAACATAAATTCTGTCAGTCCTATTAAAGAAGGTTAAAATGAAGCTGGCTTTGTTCTGTAAGCCTGTCAGCCATACACAGAGTATTGCCCCAGCTGCCTACAATGTATTATTGTACTCTTGTTATGCTAGGCTTAATACTATTAGGTAAAAATGAACATTTCTATTCATCTTTCATCACTTCATTGTCTCGTCTTCCTTTGTATTAATTCATGCTACATACCAATGCTATTTGGGGCATTTTCTTTTTACAAAGGTAACTGTTTGTATAATCAATGCAAGTTGGTCACCTGAAATACATTAAAGCAGGGGTGCTCAACTCCAGCCCTCAAGACCCCCCAATAGGTCAGGATTTCAGGCTATCCCAGCTTCAGCACAGGTGACTCAATCAGTCCCTGCTTCAGCACAGGTGGCTCAATCAGAGGCTCAGTAAAAGCAGAGACTGGTTAAGCCACCTGTGCTGAAGCAGGGACTGATTGATCTACCTGTGCTGAAGCTGGGATAACCTGAAAACCTGACCTGTTGGGGGGTCTTGAGGACTGGAGTTGAGTACCCTTTCTTTAAAGCATTGTAAAGGAGTATATGGAATGCCGAAAATGGTTTTATGGTTGAAAAGTCAGACCATTTGGCAAACACAGGATGTGAATGTAAAAGCAAACTTCCTGAACAAACAGGCATTTTTGACCAATTTAGCTCTAGCCTTGTACTTGAACCTACAAAGTATCAGTTGAGCTAGAATGGCATTTAATCTTTCTCCGGTAACAAGCCAAAGCCACTTGGAATTATCCATGTGAGATGTGACAAATCTCTCTGAAAATACAAACAAGAAATGAAGTTAGAGAGAGAGGAAAGCGTGGAAGTGAACGTGTGAGATATTCTGATTGGGCAAGTTGTGTCTATCTTATAACAGGTTACAATAAGCTGACGTAGCACACTGAAATTCATTCATGTGCAAAGTATTTGATCGTTCAAATTCCAAACCTTCTCACATTTCCTTATCTCAAATTTGTGATGAAAGATATAATTTTTTTTTTAAAAAAACCTTAGTTTTTTTTAACCAAATATTAGAAAGCAGCAGTTTTGGGGTTTAACCAGGTGTTCTGGGACCAGACAGATACATGATACTTCTCAAGTCGTTATCTCTGTCAGCCATAGGTATCACGTAAATCTGATTCCTTTTCAAGACATTTCGTTTTGAGATTGATTAGCGTTTTCAGCGGCGAGGCCTATTTTTATTGCTCCACTAATTTGCAGTAAAGCATATATGGTGAGTGGGCTGTGTGACATGGTGAGTGGGCTGTGTGACATGGTGAGTGGGCTGTGTGACATGGTGAGTAGGCTGTGTGACATGGTGAGTGGGCTGTGTGACATGGTGAGTAGGCTGTGTGACATGGTTAGTGTGCTGTGTGACATGATGAAGTGCTGTGTGACATGGTGGGGACCTGTGTGACATGGTGGGGACCTGTGTGACAGGGTGGGGGGCTATGTGACATAGAAGGGATTGGGTGACAATGGTGAGTGGGCTGTGTGACATGGTGAGTGGGCTGTGTGACGTGGTGAGTGGGCTGTGTGACATGGTGAGTTGGCTGTGTGACATGGTGAGTGGGCTGTGTGACATGGTGAGTGGGCTGTGTGACATGGTGAGTAGGCTGTGTGACATGGTGAGTGGGCTGTGTGACATGGTTAGTGTGCTGTGTGACATGATGAGGTGCTGTGTGACATGGTGGGGACCTGTGTGACATGGTTAGTGTGCTGTGTGACATGGTGAGTGGGCTGTGTGACATGGTGAGTAGGCTGTGTGACATGATGAGGTGCTGTGTGACATGGTGAGTAGGCTGTGTGACATGGTGAGTGGGCTGTGTGACATGATGAGTAGGCTGTGTGACATAGTGAGTAGGCTGTGTGACTGGGAGGCTGTGTGACATGGTTAGTGTGCTGTGTGACATGATGAGGTGCTGTGTGACATGGTGAGTGAGCTGTGTGACATGGTGAGTAGGCTGTGTGACATGATGGGTAGGCTGTGTGACATGGTGGGGACCTGTGTGACATGGTGGGGACCTGTGTGACATGGTGGGGACCTGTGTGACAGGGTGGGGACCTGTGTGACAGGGTGGGGGGCTATGTGACATAGAAGGGATTGGGTGACAATGGTGGGAGTTCCCTTACCTCCGGTGCAGCTGCAGGGTATTAACAGCAGATCAGAGCCGACTCCTGGTCTTCTGCTGGCCCAAATCCCTCTGATAATTGTAACCCCAGTGTCAGAGGAGGGGGAAGAGGACAGTAGGAGATAGAGAAAGTCACCCGCCCCCCACCACCCCAAAGTCACAGAGGGGCATTGGATGGGAATGGGACCCAAACCTGTTATGGATTCAGGCCCATAGATCCAATCACAGTCTGGATTAAATCGGCAAATGACCCTCAAACCACATTCATATTAATTCGCCGGAGAATGTGAAGACATTTGGGATGACATGAATGTGCGCTGATGGCCGGTGGTATTGCATGCACTCAATGTCACTTTTTACAACCAAGCTGTGAATATTCCTGGCTGTGAAGGAACGCCACATGGGCAGTCAATTCGAATGTCGGCAAACATTTTGCCCATCACTACATATAAATCAGTCATTTCCACATGCTACTAATGATACTGCAATGCCATGTAATATTGGTATCGTAGTAGAAAATATCACAGAATTCTATCTTGGTGATACATTATGTGTAACACACTTTCCCTCACCCTATTGGAAATATGTGGCTACAGTGCGTGTGGTCCGTTACCTGTGGCTCCCAGGAGGCCTGAACATCTGCCGTTGGGAGCCTGGGATGCACCTGATTTGTCTCCACCTGCAAGGGATCCCACCTGACACTAGACAGTAATTCGGGAAGCATCCCTATCTAAGGGGCCTTCCCTGAAGCAATCACAAACTATGGTGAGTCGGGGCCTATCTGGGGCCCAATGGGGGTGCTTGGCCTAGTGCAGGGGCCTACTGACTCCCTGCACCTACACCCTCACCCTCTGATGTCCCAGCTCTGACTGGCGCGGCTCGCAGCGCGCCAAATGTATCAATCTCCCCCTGCAAGGAAAGCTGCAGCCCTATTGACTGTGTGGCTGCATGTGACCTATCCTGCCCCTATGCATGATGAGGCTTGTAGTTCCCTTGCGGAGGCCCCTGGCAATGGCCGCTGCTATTGCGCGCATGCACAATCAGACCAAAATGTTGGCGCCCTGTGAAGGGCGCTGCCGGGGATCAGCCCGCGATGCCTGTCACTACTCCCCACAGCTACCGGCAGCTGTCTCGGCCTCCCCGCAATCACCCGCTACCGCCGGATGCTCCTTTGCCCCTCCGCACGGATCGGGAGGTAAAGGGGAACATGGGTAGCCCAGAGGGGAACCTGGCCACATATGTCTAAACTGGCTATGTATAACATGGCTGCGATATGCCCGGACAAGCCAGACGTAAACACTGTTACCACAACCAGTCTCCCCTTCTTAAGAAATATTCAGGTGATCACCTTTTCAGTGTCTGATGTCCAGGCTGTAGCAGACTGGAAATACATTATACTTACTTCAAATATAAAACATTAAGAGGTCTGCTCTTTAAAACGTACCAGAATATTCAGCACTTTAAGTTTATTTCTATTACATAAGAAAATATCTGTAACTTCCCACTGAAATGTTTCAAGTGATCTGGTTTGTGCATGTTATACCTTTTGGGGAAATATTTGTGTTGCAAATGATGGGAAGTTGGTGGTTACGGTTTCTGCTCACTGCTGACATTAAGTGACTGTTCAGATGCCCAAAGTACCGCCTACAGTACCTCAGCTAAATGGCATCTTTATGAAATTAACAGAATGTGGCTGCAGCATTGGAAGTAGGAAAATATTAACGTGACATTTTGGGATATCATTACAAAAGCAGTCTTATGAGTATACTGTATGTCTCCACACTACCCATGATCTGTATTCGGTATTTTAATATAGGGGTGCGCAACTCCAGTCCTCAAGCACCCCCCACCCCCCAAAAAAACAGGTCAGGATATTCCAGCATCAGCACATGTGGCTCAGTCAGAGACTGAGCCTCTGATTGAACCACCTGTCCTGAAGCAGGGACTGATTGAGCCACCTGTGCTGAAGCAAGGATATCTGTAAAAACCTGACCTGTTGAGGGGGGGGGGGGGAGAGTTGAGGACTGGAGTTGAGCACCCCTGTTTAATGTAGGCAGAAGAATGTCTGCTTTCAATAACTTCAAGATGTTTAAATGAGTTACAGGTAGCACCCAATCAATGTAATAAGGCACTCATAGGAATTGTCAGATCACATTAGAGTATTTCCTTAACCATCAGAACGTCTCTTGTGACATTAAGTGAACAAAGTCATCAGTAGTCTTTATTTTTGCTTCTTTCTGGGGGAGATCTCATTTACAGCACCCAGGGAGTGGGGAATTCAATCAGAAGAGGGGCGCGTCTCCCGTTCATGACATCCGGGAAAGGTCACAATTATGTGATTGCAGGCTTTGACATATACAATATATCCACAAATTCATTTCCAGCAGAAAGAGAGGTATATGAGAATTGTGCCAGGTAGTGTTAGGACCTGCAGATTGGGCACGCCGTGACGTGGCTGCAGGCTTATAACTTTTTGGCCAAAAAGTTTAACTAAATGACCGTTTTTCATGAGCAGATAAGCACTCAGGTATTGCACTATATGTTGTGTCATTTTGTATGATGCGCTGGCCTTTCTGTTCTTGTTTGAATATCCACAAATTAATCAAGCTGCCTGGATGTGTGTGTGTGTGTGTGTGTGTGTGTGTGTGTGTGTGTGTGTGTGTGTGTGTGTGTGTGTGTGTGTGTGTGTGTGTGTGTGTGTGTGTGTGTGTGTGTGTGTGTGTGTGTGTGTGTGTGTGTGTGTGTGTATACGACAGCATCCAGTTTTATTAAACGCAGCATTCTGCAACATACCCACATCCTTGCCAAGGACAAACAAATGGGTCAATTCTTTAAGGATCCACCTCGGTTTTGTTATCGCAGAGGTCGCAATCTGGGAGACTGCCTCACACAGGCGGATCCAAGTTCCAAATATGCCAGAAAACAGTCCTGGCTGACCAGACCAGTGGGAGTTCACAAATGCCGGGGATGTGTCAATTGCCAATACATGGTGCTTGGCAAAAGCTACCCACATCCTCATCATGGACATCGCATTAAAATCAAAGAATTCATGAACTGTGACTCTAAATATGTGATCTATTTCATCAGGTGAAAATATTGGAAAGACTATTAGGATGCTCAAAGAACGACTTAGTCTACACCGGTGTGCCATCAGAAAGGCTTTGGCGGATACAGACAATAAGGAAGATCTAGCTCAACAGCCGGTGGCTCGTCACTTCAAGGAAAAGCATCACAGTCTTGCTACCCTTCGGTGCATGCCAATCGCACAGGTCCCGTTATCCCCTAGGGGAGGAGATCGCAACAAAGCTTTACTTCAATTGGAGGCAAGAACCATCTACAAGTTGGGCACCTTAAGGCCACGTGGTCTAAATGAAGACTTTGCAGCTGCTTCCTTTGAAAAACTCATCTAGGCAGTGACTCATCCACATCAGGTGACTTTTCGTCCCCAGGATTCGAGTCAAATGGATCGACAAGCGTTTTCCTTAGATCAATTGATCCAGTCATTAACTCATCTACATTCGGTGACTTTTCGTCCCCAGGATTCGAGTTAAATGGACAGGATTATACTCTGTAAAGTGCCTTTGTATAGCATTTTCCTGTACTGTATGTTATAGGATTCTTTTTGTCTCCAGTACAGGTATGGCACTACGGATTGGATACCTCCATCGCTTCTCCAGCAGCTCACTTGTTCTGCATGTATGGATTCTCTGTATTCCTATTACCATTTAGGTATTTTTTACCAACAGAGGTTCAAATGTCGCCTTTGAGCATTATGACTTTCATTCAATCATGTTCATACAGTATATCAAGCATGGGTATCGCTCACTTTCTCTAAATGACTTACGCCTGTTATGCTATATTATCAGCAGTCGTATCGGACATTCATCAATGATGTCTTATCATATCATTACACAATATGGACCAATTAGGCTATAATGCATTTATGAGATTTGCTTTCAATTGTTTCACATTTTGCTGCTTTAGTCCATGTAACTACTGTGACTAGTTTGGACTGACTTACTTATGCTTTATCCGATTTATATTAGCCTTAATTGCGCCTGTTGGCCAAGATGCAATTAATTATACGCCAATTTAGCCATATTTAGCTACCAATCTGCTTTGTATGTCATCCCTGTTTTGTGTGATCTCGCTCTCTTAAATAAGAACACATTTGTCAGGTCAACAGTCTTGCTTTTGATTGATTGACATATGTTCCAATTTTGCCAGGACATCTCGGCATATATGTTCACATTTTAGTATGTTTTCCACTGTATTGCACTTTATTATGGGTGTTTATGTTAGTGCTACATTTTTTATGCTTATACATGAGGACTTTCAAACAGCTATGCCCAGCATGTGGTGTTTTTAGTAACTGATGCTAGTATTGATTTTATTCGACCTAGCCAGATAACATTAGGCATGTATATATGCCTCTGCTTAGCCTTTTAGGCTTATCCCCCCTTCCTTTATTTCCCCTTTGTAACTAGCTGCTTTAAAACAGCATAATGACTCTCAGGGTGCTTCATCACCATGTAATACGCACCAGCATTGCCACACATGCGCAGTCATAGTCAGCTCGTGAAGTACTTGACAGCCTGGAGTTGCGCTCATTATTTATTTAATTATTGCGGTTCGCGCATGCGCAGACGGCCTCCTGGTAGTCCTGCATGCGTGCCATTGACTGCGGGTGCCCCCTCTCCTCTGAGACACGCGACAGAGATCATTTGACTCTTTGCCTATAACCCCTGACCCGCGCATGCGCAGTAGGTGCGTTTCACGAGACAGGTGGATCACTGCATTTCAGACAACGCTTGGCGGTTCATAGCAACGGGAGAGTCCCACAATTAGCATGTAAGGTATCATTTGAATTTAATTATGTGTTGCACCTGTTTGTTATGGTTGTGGAGGGTATTTATATGTGATCTATTGCACTCTGTATTCACATCACCTTGAGAAAGGTCCCGCATGTAGGACCGAAACGTTGGATTTGATGTCTCATTAATACAATTCTTTTTTTTGACTACTTTCTGGAGTGCTGCCTTTCATATTTGTCCACACGGTATCGTATTGCCTATATGTGTGTGTGTGTGTGTGTATATATATATATACACACACACACACACACACACACATATATATGTGTATATGTATATGTGTATATATATATATATATATATATATATATATATATATACACAGACACACACACACACACACACTCCTGATGAAGCAGCAATAACGTTGTGACTCGTGTAGAGTGTACAATCTGCAGACGGAGGGAGAGTGAATCAGCTGTGCAGTGCTATCCTCACACAGATACGCAGGCAAGGAGACACAGTGATGTCATCAGACTTCGCCTCAGACAGGAAACGGCACACCAAGTGAAGTGGAGGGAAGCCAGCACTGGAGGGTGAGGGACACCCAACACAGCACAGAGGGATGCTGAAGGAGCAGACCAATACCAGGCAGGACTTCCATCACTACAAGTAGAGGGAAGTCGGCACCGGAGGGTGAGAGACTCCCAACAGAGCACGGAGAGGTGCCGCAGGAGCAGACCACTACCTGGCAGGACTTCCATCACTACAAGTGGAGACTTGGAATTACATCGAAGACTTAGCCACTGATTGAGCCACCTGTGCGGAAGATGGGATATCCTGATAACCTGACCTGTTGGTGGCCCTTGAGGACTGGAGTTACCCACCCCTGTCTTAGCCAAAGAGGAAATAACACCAACATGTTAAAACGTATGGTTCCATCTATCCCTAGTGGATTTATTGCACTGCGGTTCTGAAAATACTTACCCATGCCTGCTAAAAGTTCTATATGATAAAATATTGGCTAGAGATGGTAACTAACTAGTTTTATATACAAACTACTGTTTACTTTGCATTCTTACTTAGAGGCTGATTGGGTCTGTCAGAAAATCTGTTCAGTTAATGTTCTTTAAACACGAGCATACTTGAAATACATTCCGACCACAAGTAGATTAGATTCCTTTCAATGCGTGTTTACATTAAGCTAAATAAAGTTGGGGAAGGTTACGGGATAACCAATAAGAACGTGAGTCTAAATGTCCAACGTTTTCCTTAAGAAACAGTCAAATTCTAATTATTATAAATAAGATTAGAATCTATTTTAAATGAAAGAATACGTTTAGAGGTGATGAATTACGTCTGAATGAAGAGCTGAAAAAGTGCAAACCACTAATTGCATGTGGCCTGCAATTCAGGCACAGCAGAAATCTTTTCCAGTACAGAAAATCTTTTACTTCAGTTCCTGTTTTATTTTGGTTTCAAATGACAGACACTGCTAATTTGGTGAATAAGTGACCCCTAGAGCCCTTTCCTCTGCCCCAGGGATCTGCAATCATTCAGCAACCTCACCATTTCTCTTTTCCTCCATTGCTACCAAAGTATTTCAATGGTCTTTCCTAAAATTGTCTGCTAATTCCCATTTCCTTTATAATCACAGGCTTTTATGTGACTTGCTGGCAGAGCAATTTTCAGGGGAGCTCTAATTGATGTAGGTCTTAAACATTAACCTTGTCAGGTGTCACTGCGTGGGACGCTTCTGCGTTTGATTAATGATACCAATGGATTAAAAATGTTTTTTTAATTGACTGTCATGTTTTCTTTGTTCTTTTTCAAATCTTGAGTGCTCCTGACCATCTTATTATAAGACTTTTGGGGGGTGTATAGTGTTTGCTGAGAATAATTTGGGTACGTCCCATAAAGTGAAACCTGGCAGTTTAAACATGTTTTTAAGGTGTAAGTCCTTAGATATGGGCCCTTATTTAAACGCAGATTTTACTGGTGCTGCTCCATGAGACGGCGTATACCTCGGATATAGTGGGCGCGCGATGGAGCGCATTGCGCCCCACGCGCCTGTCGGCCGAGCGATCTGTGGCCTGAGATCCACCGCGTGGGGTAGGTGTGGCTGTGACATCACGAGGCTGGTTCGCCCTCATTGGCTGAACCGCTCACGTGACCCGGCTATCGCACGACAAAAACATTTGTTTGCTGAAAAATCTGCCGCTCCGTCACGCTTTCTCGCGTTTGCGTGCTATGGCCAGCCCCATGGATCCCCTGCATTTAGTTAGAGCCACATCCAGCTTCCCCTGCAAGCGGGTGACGCGCCGGTCCCGTGACCCGTCCCGCCTGGCTGCTCCTCCCCTTCCCTCTGGTCCCCCTCCCCACGGTGCTCCCTTGCTTGCCCGCGTGGGGAGGGAGATGGGCGCGGGGGGGTGGGGTGTGTGTGTGTGTGACACTGTGTGTGTGTGTGACACTGTGTGTGTGTGTCTCACTGTGTATGTGACACTGTGTGCTGCGCAGGGGGGGGACCAGAGTTGCGCAGGGGGGGGCAGAACTGCGCATGTGGCAGGCCAGAGCTGCGCAGGGGGGGGGGGCAGAGCTGCGCAGGGGGGGGGAGCGGAGAAAGACTGGGGGAGTGGAATGAGGAGGGAGCGGGAAATTTTAATCCCGGGCAACGCCGGGTCTCTTAGCTAGTAGGTGCATATTTAAAGAAGAGGTTTGTGTTCATATTGACTAATGGTACAATCACTTTGTATTACAATACTTGTGCAATTCTATTTCAAAATGTTCACTACTGTAATTATTAAGGAGGACTGGGGTTGGCCACTCCTGCTGTAGAGATTGTTTTTCACTGACTGTACCTATTGTTTGTCAATAGTCATCTTTTAGTCTAGAAATAATGAAGACCGTTCTCGCTAATTTACTTTCAGCTTCCTGCTGCATTACAATAACACCATCAGTAACCTGTGTCTGTCAACACCTTGTTACTAAAACAATTTGCGTACACCTAACACTGGAGTAATTTGGGCTAAAATACTTTAAACTTCTTAGATATATGTCTATGCCAATGGAAACAAACTTAACAGGCTGCCTACACATCTTCTGCTATAATCAATCAATGTACTGTATATTCATGGCATGAATCTGGAACATGCTTTACAACTAACTATTTTTCAACATTAATACACATTTAAAACAAATACTTCTGTACCTTAGTTATTTAGACATACATGTTTACATACATCTAATCATATACAGCTAAACCCCATTATAACGTGGTGCTCAGGGGCCACAGAATGAGACTGCGTTATAATCACAAAATGGCCGCAGCGTGAGGACTTACTGGCATCGGCAGCTCTCTCCTCTCCCTGCTTCATCAGGCTGCATCCACGTCGCACATCTCCAAGGTTTAAAAAAAAAAAATTATTAGAACGTTCAATGCTTTTATTGCACGCACACACGCACACACGCACGCACGCACACACACACGCACACACAACTAATAATTTAACCATACCCTGCAAGAATCAAACCCATGACCCTTCATACACTGGTTGCAATTCTCTAGCTGCTACAGCATAGGATTGGTGTGCTGTCATTGACTCTATAAACAAACTTAATTTCTACTACACAGTACTGTCTTTCCGTACAGTGTTTCCGTACAGTGTTTCCGTACTGTACAGTAGAAGTTAAGTTTGTTTGAGTTTGTGGCAACGACATCACACCAATCCTATGGTGTAGCAGCTAGAGAATTGCTACTAGTCTATGAAGGGTCATGGGTTTGAATCCTGCATGGTATGGTATAATTTATAAATTACTATTTTATATCATCATTTATAAAATAAACATTTATAAATTATACCATACCATGCAGGAATCAAACCCATGAGCCTTCATACACTAGTAGCAATTCTCTAGCTGCTACACCCTAGGATTGGTGTTAATTTGGGTTTCTTTTATCACCTAAATGTGCCAGGCCTCCAACTTAACTTAAAACGTACTCTTTTTATATTGATGTAGCCTTCCCAAAGCAGTAATTCAGCAGAGTTAGGCCAGTAGGGAGATTTGAGCAAGTGTGGAGAAAAGGCAAAAAGCTGTAAGTAAATAGGAGAGTTATAGAGAGGAAAGTACCCTGAGACCTGGGAGTCATTGTCTCAGTTGACTTAAAAGTAAGCGAGCAATGTAACAAAGCAGTGGGGAAAGCCAGCAGGATGTTAGGTTGTATATGGGAGAGCCATTCGCAGAAGGAAGAGTGACGTAGTGATATATCATTGGTAAGACCTCATCTAAAGTACTATGTTCAGTTCTGGGGACGGAGACCATATCTTCAGAAGGAAATCTGCAAAAGGTTGTGCAAAGAAGTGCTAGTAAAATGGTGCATGGTCTACACCAGGGGTGTGCAAAGTTTTGGAGCTGCACCCCCCGGGCTCGTGCCTCCCCTTCTCTGTGACCTGGCGTGCAGGAGGGTGGCAGGCTCGGGGGACATTTGAGGAAGTACTTCTTCATGGGACGTGTGGTGGATTCATGGAATAGCCTCCCAACAATATGTGAAATAGGTAAGCTATATGTATCCTCTTGCCCATATGGGAAGCACCTGAATGGCCACCGCTGCCCCAGAGGCCTTCGAGGAATCTAACAGAATGGTGGTCTGGACTACTATGTGCTCTGGGAGTAAAAGAGTTCCAGATCCCAGGCACATCCCACAGTCTGTGCCACTGAACAACTCCAACGGTCCATCAGAGCTGCCCCACAGAAGCACCTAGTGGAGTAAAGGAGGAGGTGGGAGTCTCTGGTAATAATAAGAAGTGCATAGTGAGGAAAATGGGATCACTCGGAGAGAAGTCAACTCTGGGGTTATTCCATTGTAAAGGGTATTGATTTAGGCGCAAGTAGCAGGGGAAGTAAAGAGATACAGCTCACAGGGATAGGACATATCGGAGGCACATTCTGGGAACTGTCAAGGCAGCAAGGCAGAAGGGAGAGCTAGATGTCAGCCTAGGGTTAGAACAGGAGAAGTTTAGGGAGTTTAGGACAGCTTTTAAACAGGAAGCAACCTCAGTGGCTTTTTCAAAAGTATTGCCAGCATATAGGGGAGGAGAAAGCAGGATTCTTTGCACCAGAGACATTAATGGACGGTTGAGGAAGTGTTCTAATGTACATAGGAGACATTTGAATTGAATGGACAATGGACTGGTCGGTCTATGGGCCTATTTAAGAGAGATGGCCTTCATCCTTCATGGAAGGTAACCAAGGTACTTATTAGACTGCAGCCAACATCATACTAATCACCATACAATCGACTCTTTGACAAAGCGCTTGCTAAGCGTGAAACGCGTCAGAGTTATCTGTTGTCCACCTATCCCTGATGTCACCTGTAATAATAAAATGTTTTTAATTTGCTTGATGTGCTGAGCTCCATTTTTCCTGTTCTGGTTGCTGCACTGCTGACCTTATCCTGGGATTCACAAATACATCATACTGCTGACATGCTGTTTCATCACAGGTCCTTGCTGTTCCTGCTACACTGGTCCTAGACGTGAGATGGAGCACTACAGACTGAAGTTGAAATCACATTTCAGATGTTCACCATTTTACACCCATCTCATTGGACCAGCCAACCACAGACCCTTAGCTGCACAGACTTCAGAGATCTACAGAGGATGTGATCTGATAACATTTTACTATGCATTAGAAACCTTCATTGGATTTCTTTTTTTGTGGTTCAAATACCCCTGGGTATAAACTAACCATCATTTATTGCCATGGTTCTGGAATAACAGTGTGCAATAGAGAAATAAATAGTATATTTAATACATTGTTTGAGCATTAGATAGCAAAGGGATATATATGATTGTTTGGGGTAGCAAAGAACATATTTGTTTTGTTAGTGCCTACTATTCCGAGTATTTACTGTTCCATCCAAGTATGGGAAAATAATGAAAAGTAGCTGATAAATCATAAAAATATTACCAAGTGCATAGAATGCATGAATGTGTTTACCTTCCCAAAAAGGTTTACTTTTATGCATCAATAATATGGCACATTCACTGGTAATTACAAACTGAAGTGTAAATTGCATTGACAAAGGAGTACCTGTATTGCGTTAGTTTTTCTTTCATGCAGTTTAGATAGATAAGGCAAGGTAATAAACGTAGTCATTATTGTAAATGGAAAAAGCACATACCTGTGGTACTGTAACTGGAAAAACATCCAACTGGAAGGCTATGTGATATCATTTGCTAGCAATTTATTTGTTGTGTTAAACTACACAAGCAATCTTAATGTGCACATCACAGAACAATGAATGATAGGAATGAGACACTTACAACCATGAGCCCTCATGGCCTTGGGGCAAAGGAACAGAGGTTACAAAAACACTGTGGGATTTACCTGTCATGAGAAAGAAGTGCTAGTTCAGCTTTACCTTAAAAGAGTCTGTTACTGGGCTAAAAGGATTTAGAATCATTTCTGATGTATTTAGCGTGGTAGTTTGCTTGATAGGATGTCATAGATAAATTGTTTATTTGTTCTCAAATCTATGGAGCTTGTACCCCGGCATCATTTCTTCCAGTGTCTAATACATTCAGTTCAGGTATATTCAGCCGTCAAAATCTTACAGCCGCAAAACTGGGAATAAAGTGATCAAAAGCTAGTACCAGATTTATAAACGGAACAGAGAAATATCTAATCCTTTGCTGAATATGGTGTCATTGTTGCTCCTGTTTTTGATAACTGACCTCTATCATTTTTTATTAGCGCACACTTGAAGAAGAGACCTGTGAGGCTCTGACAGCTCCGTACACTGTAACTTCATCTGTAAAAAAAACTCTAATGTTGGTTCGTAAAGTTACCACAACCAAGTCTACTTTCCACTAGAGCCAAAGCAGCCACTGGAAATTTGAACTAACTACATTTGCACAAATGCTTTAACTGAATTGCATGTTGTAGTACATTACTTATATGTGTCATTTTGCTGAATAAACATAAATGATATGTTTAATAAGCGTGATCCACTGAATTCATTCTCATTTTGTAGTCTATTCAATCTTGTCTCTCAACCATTTGCCAAATTCAGGTATTTTAAAATGAATGGAACAGTTGCCATGACTCAAGGAAACACTGGCCAAACATCGCCTTGACCCTCTCTGACCCCAACATCAGGATTGCTAGACAAACAAAGAAAGGAGAAGGGACACGTGATCTTCACTGCATCCATGCCTGGATGAATTTGCCCAACCTCAAATTCTAAGAAATCGGAAGGAATGTTCTTTTAGTGATACCTCACTACAATCACTTACTCTGACAGCTGAACTTACTGTAACTCTTTGTTTTGGGGACAATATGTTAGAGAGAGGGAACTGTTTATACAGTTTTACAGTATATTTGAGGCTCTGGGTGAAAGCTGGCAATGTGAAGACAGATTCCATGGATCGTTAGCTCTCCTCTTCACCTGTTTTAGATTTGCAGATGTACATTCTAGATATGCTGGTAATAATTCTTGTCCCCTATTTAATAAGCTGTGAGCCTGTTTCCCCTGTGCTGGAGGTGAATGAGGAGATGCCCGGTACTGAACACGGGATTGCACAGCGATAACAGTTAAACTCCCATTCAGGTCCCTGATAAAATCCCGGGCGTGCTGCGATATTTGGCATTGGAGCTCAGTGAATCCCAGTCTAAAAGCTTCTGCAGTTATTTCAGGTTTTCTGTAACGTTCAGCCTGGACTTAATGACATGTCATTATCTTGTGATTTTTAAAAAGGGAGATGTATTTTTTAAATAATAATTTAAGCTTTGCTTTCCCCCCCCAATGTTTACGTCATATTTTGCTAGCAAATACAATGATGTCAGAATAGTTTATCCTTTGAATAAAGGTACATCCCATTTTTTTTTTCAAAAGCCTATATTACATTTAAAAATGTTATGGTGGGTAAAAAAGGCTGACACAACCCCTCCCCCGCACAGTAAATAAAAACCCCACGTGTGAGCACATTCTCACGTCTCAGGCAGGTCTGCAACCCTGCCCTTCCCCATTATCTCTTAGCATACACTGCTTCCACTGCAGCCAGGGATTCTGGGTAATGACATGCAAATGAGCGCTCAGAGTGCGTCACTCTTTACCTTTTATCCATTTTGTTTATTGCACACACAGTGGTGTGTGACACTAGTGGCTTAGGAATGTAAACTTGGTAACTTCCCAACACGTGACAGCAATAAATAAATAATTAAGGTGCTGGATAAACTTTTATGAGCAATTCACTCATTTCTATAGACAACTCCAAATAGTTCCAATGTGCAGTTTTTTTTCACGTACTGTATTTGAATTACCTCCTGTCACTTCCATTACTTCCGGCCATAATAAATAATATACTGCAAACCCATAATAAAGGTGTCATAGCAATCCCGATAATGGCATGCACAGGCAATTCAAAAGAATGTTAGTGGAGCTGATGCGGGACTGGATTAAGCTGCGCTTTCCCACTGGTTTCAGAGCACGCTGTCTGCTACGCGCCTCCTTTCATGCAGCAATGGCACCGCGTGTGCGTCTCTATACCACTACAATTTGCTGTTATTCACTGGTTTTCTTATGTAGAATAGCTGTGTATCCTAATTTTTATATTATTATTTTATTTCCACACACGTATTACCAGAGGCCACGAAAATGTGCAACGTGGATTCTTGTTCTGCCCGGCGCCACAGAATACGATATCATTGGGCATTTTCTAACAGGATTACATCAGACAACTAACTCTGCCATATGATTGCTCCATCTAACCCAGGAGTGGGCAACGCCAGACCCCAAGGAACACCAACAGGTCAGATTTTAAGGATATCCCTGCTTCAGCACAGGTGGTTCAATCAGTGGCTCAGTCTGAAGCAGGGATATCCTGAAAAGCTGACCTGTTAGTGGCCCTTGAAGATTGGAGTTGGCCACCTCTGCAGCGTCATCACATGTGGCTCAATCAGTGGCTTCGACTGAGCCACTGATAGAGCCACTTGTGATGAAGCAGGGATATCCTGAAAACCTGACCTGTTGGCGCCCTTGAGGATTGGGTTTGGCCGCCCCTGTAATGTGTCTTTCTGTTCTCGAAAGTGTCTTGGAATGTGACCATAAATATATTTGCAACTGTGGGGTCCCCGTAGCGTGGTCAGTGGAGCCGTGGGGTCCCCGTAGCGTGGTCAGTGGAGCCGTGGGGTCCCCGTAGCGTGGTCAGTGGAGCCGTGGGGTCCCCGTAGCGTGGTCAGTGGAGCCGTGGGGTCCCCGTAGCGTGGTCAGTGGAGCCGTGGGGTCCCCGTAGCGTGGTCCGCGGAGCCGTGAGCATCTGGAATACATCATATGCATTTTTCGTATTTTATTTTTAAATAAGGAAGTGGAAGAAGTTCGGCGCAACTGCGCATGTCTGAAAAATGAAGCTCCCGGATGTCTCTTCAAAAAACTTTATTTAGCACACACAAGGGCTACACCGTGGTCTCCCCCTCAACGCGTTTCACCCTTACACAGAGGGCTTCGTCTCGGAGTTTATTTTTAAATCCCTGATTTAGGGGGTGGTGCAGATGGCTGCTGCTTCAGGAGTGAGACCGTATTTACAGATAAACCTTCTCAGAAACAAGTAATGGTTCCTGAAATCAGCACAGGGAACGGTCACTGGGGCGTACGCTGACCTGTTCAGCTAAACTTAGTGAATATTAGGGGGAAAACAATTAGATTCTCTAACAAAGATACTTTTTGTTTAGCTGCAAAGCTTTAAAATATAATGAGTGGATCTTGCCAGTAACCAATTTCTCTTCCAACTCTGCACAGCAGAAAAATAAAACATTTTTTTTAAACTGTCTCTAGAAAAATTACTATTCTTTGATCTCCGAAAGCGTATTTTTGCTTAGTTTCAAAAAAATGTCCTGTAGCATTTGATGTATCTTTTCCCTTCCATAATTACAGTAGATATTTTATGATATTTGTAAGTGCGTTTTATGAGAATAAATGATGCTTAGTCTTTCAACCGGAGGGCAGACAGAATTATTTGAGCACATTTGCTTGGTCAGCAATCTGTCACATTCAATTGCTAAAGCTGCTAGAAAAGAAATCACTTTGCTTTAAGCACAATGTTAAAAAAAAACATGCATATAGAATTCAACAGATAATACATTTTTATAACTCATTGATTTGAAGCGGCATCAAAATTCTCAGAGTCAGAGCCTGCAGTCACTGAGCCCAAACCTCTGTGTTATCGTGTCTTAGTTCCATCACTAATGTTATTGTAATGAAGTATCAGAATGACTTGGAACAGCCACTCAAGCAAGGAATAGGGTACAAGAGTGTGGCCCTCCAATGTGTCCTGTGTCCTCCAATGGAGTGTGTACTCCAATAGGGTACAGGGGGGAGGGGCTCAGGGGGCAGGGCACATTGGGGGGGACTCTGGGTGGGTGCAGAGGGGGACTCTGGGTGGGGTACAGGGTGGGGGCTCAGGGAAGGGCACAGGGGGTAAGCAGGGACAGAGCAACACCCCAAAATTTGGACGAAGATGCTGAAATCTCCATGAAGTCACGTTAATAGTAACGGTGTATCTTCAAGGGACAATAACAGCGTTACGCCATGTTTTCTTTCGTAATGGCGCTGTGTCAACTATACCGGGCGTTACTGATAATGAGATGCAAATAATATGCAAATGATACGTCATTATAACATTGCATATCCACAAAACTCTGTTACAGTTAATGCAGGGACTTAACGTTAAATGTAAATTATACCTAAACTGGGCATTACTGCTATACAGACACTGAAATAGCGGAATGGGACATCTGGCCGCAGCCAATCCGCCGCTAGAACCTCCGCATCTGACTGCTTCCAGGAGAAGGTACGTTTTAGTGGTTAGTGTAGGGGGATACGTTTAGGGGCTTTAGTGGTTGGAGGACGTGGTTAGAGCAGAGAGTTTTCAGGTAAGGGTTAAGCTGAGGCACTTACCTTAACGGCGGAACAGCCAGCGGTGACATGTCCCGGTGCCGGGATGAGCAAAGCGCCAGTGGTCATTTGGACATGGTGAAATGACAGTGCTGAAATAGCGGGTTTGAGGTGTCTGCGTGGGTGCAACGCTACTGCTGGTCATCATTTAAATAACAGTGTTATTGCCTCTCCTGTACTCTCTCCACTTCAGTAAAATCCCTAATTAGGGGCCTGGATAGGCGTAACGCCAAGACTGGCACAACAGCACGATGGAGGATAACGCAATGTTATGCTACAAATAACTTGGCGAGCCGCGTTCTGCACTCTCCCGCACTCCCCAACCAATAACAACAGAAGACACTTGCTTTAGTATTGGATGAACAAGGTCTCGGGTTTATTGAATGTATTAACCTTAAAGTATTTAAATCCTTAACTAACAAAACTCTGCCATACTGCCCGACCGATGATAGTACAGGGACCAATGGCAAAGCCAAATCCCTTCCCTTTCCCCCAAATGATAGAGGCATGCTGGAGCACACAATAAGATAGGGGAAATGTATGCCCATGTTTGGCCCGAGCATTATGTAACGTTGCTTGTCTCTGAACAGGAAGCGGACCCGCAGGGCTAGTGTAGGGGTATAAGATCACCGACCGGAGCCAGGAGACAGTGTCCAGTTAGAGTAGTCGTGATCCAGGCAGAGGTCAAGGCATGCGACAAAGGTGCAAGTCCGGATACAGGCTGGGGTCAAAGCAAGCGGCACAGGAGCGGTGGTCGGGGTCGCAGGCTGAGGTCGGCAACAGGGAATCCAAAAGAACAGGGAGGGAACAGGGCAAGCTCAGGAATCAGACTACAAAGGGGCCAGGAACATACAATGCTCGGTCGGGGACTGGGAGTCACTGGCTATTTAAGCCCTTGAACAGGTGCAGCAAATATATCAGGCTGCCAGTAATCAAAATGTCCACCGCAGCCAGGTAAAGGCAGGTTCCAGCCAAAGCCTGCAGTGGAACCCTTACAGATAGATAGATAGATAGATAGATAGATAGATAGATAGATAGATAGATAGATAGATAGATAGATAGATAGACAGACAGACAGACAGACAGACAGACAGACAGACATAATCCATTACAAATGAAAAGCATTGACAGTATGATGCATATTTTGGGTTGGCTAATTTTGTGCTATACTTATTGTAGTTCAAAATAGATATTTTGTTGAAACATTTAATGGATTACATCTAAGTTGTCAACTTGAGTCAACACTAAGCCTTGTTGCTTACTTTAGAAAATGTCTTGGTGTGATTAAACACTTACAGTAGGTTCACCGTGACGCTCTGTCACCGGATAGTAGGATGTCCTGTCACAAGAGATAGCTGATTGTTATGTTTCTATATAATAACTGCAAGAATAGGACTAGCATGACATTCTGTGATATACAGGTACCTCTGTTCTTTAAAGCTGCTTCATGGAATGCAGAAAGAAAGGCAAGAAAGGAGAGGTGAACTTTAAAGGAAACAAGACTGTCCTTCTTAACACCTTGGGTTTTGTGTGGTTGAAAGATATTACATGCTTGAAGAGCCTCACATAAGGTTAATTGAATAGAAACAGTTGTTTCAAATACAGATTATTGCCAAAAATATTGTTCTTTCTGGAGTCTCAGCCAAGAGGGCAACAAGTTTAAATCTGTATTATTAGTAAATCAATCATTGATATGTGACCGTTTGTTCTTCCTTTCATGTCATTTCTGTAGAGCATGCACAAATAAGCATACACCATTTCATTAATTGCACAACAGAATACAGCGTACACTAAAAAGTAATTAATTATGGAACAAAAAAGTTAGTTTGAAAACAATGCCCCTTGGTTCCTCTATGCAGAGTGCAAAAGCTAACAACACGTTCATCTTGTGTACAATAAAAAACAAATACATTTCAAATTAAAATGTATATTTAATATATTTATCGGAAGAGTGGTCATATTCACTCATGTTTTGGTTTAGGTTTTTTTTTTAATGGTTCTTTATATGGTTTCCTTTAGAAATGACTGGATTTTTCCACCGGCTTCGAGCATCAGACTGGAAATGATTTGTTTTGAGATACTATGAAAGGTTTGAAAGAAAAAAGCCCCCACCCTCCATCTTCCAGGGACAGATTAGTGACAGAATATACAGGGGACCACCCTTTCCTTTAGGACTGGGACATATATTATTCTACTAATCCAGCCATGAATTTCACTTGTTTACCAAGCTTAAGAGAAAAAGACTCGGGCATTATCTGCCAATAAGAAAACATTTCTGTGCAATCTAGCAACCAGAAATATGCGCAACTTGATATTTCACGTACAGTATCTTCCACTTGAATAGGTGATACCTTTTTAATTACCTCTTATTTTTAATAGGACAAACGAGAAGGCGCTATAATACCTGCACTTCCAGTGCATATTTGCAGTTGGACTATCACAGTTAACATTTAATCTGATTTACTTACACCCACTATATAGAAAAACCGTGTCATTCACAAGAATATAACCCTTGGTAAAGTACTTTGTGAGAGAGTGACGCTGACACCATAGCATGGTGACATATTCCTTCTTCCTTGGGTTTCTGAAAACATGATTGCCAAAGGTCATATCATCTTCTTATTTATGGCAGGAGAACCCGGGCAAATAGCAGTGAATTCAAACACTTAATTGCAGTATTCTTGATTACCATGTTATACACTAAAGATGTGCAAAAGTTTTCAAAACTGCTTTTATTTAGGACATTTTGAGTTTCTCATGAAATATTCAATTAATGCTACCAAGTTTGCCATTTTTGTTACAGCAATTTTGACAGAATGTAATGCATTGCAATAATGTTGCCAGATATTTAAAAAGTTATGGTGGATAAAATGTGATGGAATCCCCCTCCCCTCCCCCCCATACAGTGTACAGTAAATACAGATCCCACGTGGGACCACATTCACATATCTCAGGCAGGTCTGCGTCCCCCCTCCCCTCCCCCCCCCCCCCCCCATACAGTGTACAGTAAATACAGATCCCACGTGGGACCACATTCACATATCTCAGGCAGGTCTGCGTCCCCCCTCCCCTCCACACACCCCCCCCCCCCCACCATACAGTGTACAGTAAATACAGATCCCACGTGGGACCACATTCACATATCTCAGGCAGGTCTGCGTCCCCCCTCCCCATTATTGCTTATCTCTTAAATCTGTCAATTTATGCAACACAAAAAATGGCGACCATTTCCCACGTTTCTATCACACACATACACGGAGATACATGAAATAAATGTTGTGTGTTTAAGCTCCTAAATGTACAACTGTCTCCCACATTATTGTAAGCTGTGGTGCGTTCCCGTGGGTGGAATAGTGCGATAGGCCGGCTCCCATCTTGCGCGCGGCGGTTTCAAACAATGGCTGCTTCTCCTGCGTGTGCGTTGTGCATGTCCAACTGCAGCACGCCACGGGTCGCAATAACGTTAGCTACATCTGTAAGCATCGCTGAAACTCATCAGCATGATATGAGGAACTAAAGTATGATAAACATCAACAGACCAGACACTCTTACATGTTTAATTATGAGGTATTTGCATTCAATGATACTATATATCTCAAACGAAGATCCACGTGGGGGGATCGAAGCCCAACCAGTCCATAAAGAAACTATCCGGGACTAAGCAAAAGGACTTAAAAAATGTGTTTATTGGGGTGTACAACATGATGGCACAAGGATACACCCCCAATAAATACGTTTTTTAGTCATTTTGCTTAGCCCCGGATTGTTCCTTTTTGGACTGGCTGTGCTTCGCTCCCCTCACGTGGATCTGCGTTTGCATTGTACTTTGGCTGGACGCACGCCGCTCGGGACGGTATACAAACAGCTCTCCATGTGAGTAACATTTCAACTATGATGATTATTGGTGAATACATTATGCTCGAGGGTTGCTCCCTGTTGTACAGGGACGGGCCGAATACACTGATGTGTATGTACACCTGTTAGTTCAGGCAAGGTTCCCTTGAATATACAGGCAGCAGGTAACCTATTAATGAGCTCTACAATCAAGATATACTCAGCTGTTTTGCTTCTATATACCTGTTCCATAGTCCGTACAAGACCCGTTATATACCATTATAAGACCTCACACTTAGATGCACTGAATTCGGAGGCGGTTCCTCTCACAGCTCTTACTATATATCTCATATGCACTGACTTGAACCCTTTCAGACACACTTACCTTAACACCCTCCTACTGTCTCTGAGATTTCTCCCTACTTACTTT
The DNA here is from genome assembly GCF_040206685.1 of Ascaphus truei. Lineage (NCBI taxonomy): Eukaryota > Metazoa > Chordata > Amphibia > Anura > Ascaphidae > Ascaphus > Ascaphus truei. Next base: position 40,760,524 of record NC_134499.1, read on the forward strand.
ACCACTTCGATTGTAAGCTCTTCAGGCAGGGACTTCCTAATGTTACTTTTATCTTTGCAGTGCTTATTCCCACTATGTGTTATATTATTATGTCACGTGTATCACTGCTGTGAAGCGCCATACAATACGTATGTACGTACACACATACATACATACATACATACAATACATTCTTACATACATACATACATACATACATACATACATACATACATACAATACATTCTTACGTACATACATACATTACATACATACATACATACATACATACATACATACATACATACATACATACATACATACAATACATACATACATACACACATACATACATACATACATACAATACATTCTTACATACATACATACATACATACATACATACATACATACATACAATACATTCTTACGTACATACATACATTACATACATTCTTACATACATACATACATACATACATACATACATACATACATACATACATACATACATACAATACATTCTTACATACATACATACATACATACATACATACATACATACATACATACAATACATTCTTACATACATACATACATACATACATACATACATACATACATACATACAATACATTCTTACATACATACATACATACATACATACATACATACATACATACATACAATACATTCTTACATACATACATACATACACACATACATACATACATACATACACATACATACATACATACATACATACATACATACATACATACATGCATACAATACATTCTTACGTACATACATACATACATACATACATACAATACATTCTTACGTACATACATACATTACATACATACATACATACATGCATACAATACATTCTTACGTACATACATACATTACATACATACATACATTCATACTTACATACAATACATTGTTACGTACATACATACATTACATACATACATACTTAAAATACATACGTACACACATACATACATACATACAATACGTACATACATACATACATACATACATACATACATACATACAATACATACATACATACATACATACATACATACATACATACATACATACAATACATACATACAATACGTACATACATACATACAATACATACATACAATACGTACGTACATGCATACATACATGCAATACAATACGTACTTACGTACATACATACATACATACATACATACAATACGTACTTACGTACATTACATACATACATACAATACAAAGGCAAAGTCAATAGACATTGAATGCAAATCAGTAGTCATCCATTTCAAGTAAGACAGAGAGAGGGGGACATGAGTGAGGTCAATGCTTTCAGCACCCTCCATCAAGCCAGTTTCTCTTTAATAGTGTTTCCTTCTGATCTAAATCCACCTACAAAGCTACTTTAACATGATTAAAGTCAAAACCAAATTAAGACCGATTTGTATAAACAAGCATTTTAAAGGGACATGCAGTCTTGATAATTTATGATAGTGCTGCAATAAGTCTCTTTACTTAAAGTTCAGTCAGCTGCTGTCCAATTCATGTTGAATATACTATATTTCCACAAGTCATGATAGCAGGGATACAAACTTGAAGGCTGCACAAAAGGTTAGAAGATTTATGGTACTCTAAATCCTAAATCTGACCTTCATCTCCTACTAATAGCTAAAGAGGAAGCTTGAAATCCAGGTTAATGTTTTTGGGATGTACCAAAAAGTATTTTTAAAACCACCTGTGGTACATCATTCTAGCTGAATTGATGAAAAAGTCTTGTGTTCTTGCCGCTAAAATTGACTTTTAATGGTCTATTAATCCATTTGTGCCTGTAAGTAAAGCAACACTTTGCTTTGTAATGCCCTTTAGAATTGCAAGGAGATTGAGAAGAGGCGGAAAAACAGTGTAGGACACTCACAACAGTTTGCTGCTTGGAATTTAACCTTAATGCCAATATTACAGGGAGTCCCCATTACTCAGCAAATTACTGTATCAAGATGTTAGTCAATAATAATCCATTCATGAAAAATGTGCTGGTGGTTAAAAGCATAACCAGTGTAAAATATTTGCATTACCGTCAGAAAGAGTTTCCTACATGCGATGCAAATTATTAGCCAGAAAACTGTACATCATGTCAGATTTATCAATATTTTATGCAAATCTATATCTATAAGTCTCAAATAATGTTTGTGTGTGTATGTCAGTCCCACAGCTCATTGGCCTACGCAGGCCATGACAGTCACACCACACTCACACAGCGTGCGCCTCTGGACCGACCTGCACTCACCGCCTCCCGCCTCTCACCCCTGCGCCGCACTCACCACCCCGCCGCACTCACTCACGCCGACCGGCGCACTAACTGCACTCACGCCGACACCGCCTCGCATCACACTGCTGCCTTCCACCCGCCCACTCGGCTCTTCTCCGCCGGGAGCACCGGGGGGGGGAACAAAAAGCCAGCACCCGCCTCCCACCTCTCACCCCTGCGCCACACTCACCACCGGCCGCACTCACCACCCGGCCGCACTCCGGCCCGTCGCACTCACGCCACCACGTCCCGCCCGCTGACATGCCACCGGACTCACGCCGACGCCACCTGTGACATCACGCCACCGCCTTCCGCCCGCTTCATCTCCGCTGGGAGCGCCGGGGGGGGGGAATAGAAGCCAGCGGTGAGGCTAGGCCGGGGACCGGCGACCGGGTAGCACACAACCCCTCCCCCCAAATCAGCAGCTCTGCGTGGGGTGTGGGGGAGGGAAGAGTCAGGACAAACACAGCCTCCCCGTGTCCCCCTTCCTCCACACATAAACTGACTGCCACACACACACACTGACTGCCCCACACACACACTGACTGCCTGACACACACACTGACTGCCTGACACACACACTGACTGCCTGACACACCTGACACACACACTGACTGCCTGACACACACACACACACACACACACACACACACACACACACACACACACACACACACACACACACACACACACACACACACACACTGACTGACACAAACACACACTGACTGACACACACACACTGACTGACACACACACACACACACACACTGACTGACACACACACGCACACTGACTGACACACACACACACTGACTGACACACACACACACTGACTGGACGACACACACATACACACTGACGTACACACACACACACACACTGACTAGCTGACGCACACACACTGACTGACGCACACACACACACTGACTGGCACGCTCACACTGACTGACACGCACACATACTCACACTGACCAACGCGCACACACACACACACACTGACATGTCATGCACACACACTCAATGACGCACACACACACACACACACTCAATGACGCGCACACACACTGACTAACGCGCACACACACACACACACACTGCCTGACGCACACACACTTTGTCTGACGCACACACACACACACACACTGCATGAAGCTGTAAAGGGTGGGGGGAATGGATTGATATGAACTGGGACAAACAGAGAGGGGGAGATAATAATAATCTGTGTGATATGTAACGACTCTCTCATTCTTCCTACTGACACTCCGCAAATCACAAACTAGGGCACGTAGAGCAGACATTGGTGCAAGAGCTTGACACATCAACGCAAATCGATGCAAGATACAAATGATGCCATTTTTCTACAACGGTCTCCAAGTCTGCCTTAATTGTGCAGTGTCACTGTCATTTGTTTCTTCTGCAATCCACTGAAATTAATTCCCTCAAAAGGTGCAATAAAACGTTCCATTGCAACACGTTTGGAAAACATGCCACGCTAATTCTCAGTAAGGACGTTAATTCAATAAAAAATATCCTTGCTGACTTTTTAAATGTAATATATGTGATCCTCATGGCATCATACAGTTTGAGACTAATATCGATTTTACCGTTAACGTTAAAGCTGCTTTCCTGACGCTATCCTGCAAATCAGTTCTGTGCTATGAGAAAATACTTGTAGCATTTTTTTTAAACAACTCTAGATTACATTTTAATGTATTATAATGTAACAAGCATTTTTTGTTTCTATAACAACCATTTAGAAAGTCACATCCCCTTCTGAAACAGGCTCTGGCACACCCCTTTTTGCTTCCCGCCCTCTCTCTAGCCGTGCACCAATCGTATCTAGGGACTGCCTGGTCACATGATCTTCCCCACAGAACTTTGTCATATTAATATGCAAATGCTTTCCACTGACTGCAGAATAATCCTCTGTAGCCATTTAGTGAACCCCCGAGTCAGAATCTTCGCTGATTGATCACAGGAGAACGGATCGATCGGCAACTTAGCTAATTACTTATCATTATGTGGATTGTATTGATCCACATATTAAAGGAGGGGGAAAAACAGCAGCTTGGACGGCTGCTTTAATGTAACATACTGAATCATGCTGTGGAAATACTGTTGCATCAGAAGACCACCCCTGAGTTCAGAATACCTGGCAACAGATGGTGTTCATATACCAATGTACATTAATAATATACATAAAGTATACAGTTTAACAGCACCTCGGTCGAGGTACACAGAAAAAATAAATAAGCGAAGGTGTGGATCAGGGGAATGAAGCGGGACCCTTATTCCCTCCAAACTTACAACAAGGAACACAGGGGGAGTTCCCAGCACTCAATAAAGAATATAAATGCACAAGACACTGGGTGATATGCCAAAAAGATATTTATTTTTTTACTGCTCTGATAATAGTACAATATGCAGCAAAGATGATGGAATATCCAGCAAACAGTTGTAACTGACAATGGTAGCTATGGTACTATAAAGTAACCCATCGTGTATATAGACATATTGAGTCATATAAACACACTAAGTGTAATGGGGGATAAAAAGGATACGTATACGAAATATTATCCTTAATCACTGGCATCTCCTGAGTACCGATGAGCTTTTGGCACCTGTATTGAGTCCCAAACCCTTGTTTTCCTGCAAACGAGGGAGGAATCTGAGGGACCCCCTGATCAGAGCTATACAGGGGGTAAGGTTCCCACACAGACATTTCTAGGTGTCCCTAAATTAGGATGTCTTCGTTGCTGCAGTTGCAGTCAGTGCACTAGCATGCAAGAAGGTCATTTATTCTTTCATCCGCTATCAGGAAAGAGGTTTTTCATTAAAAGTTTCTTTACATGCCTCTCTAAAAATGTCATTTATCTCATTAAATATCCTCGTGGATTGGGTTATGTGGGAGAGACCACACAAAGCATCAAGAATAGGACCACTGGGTGGCATATCACCCAGTATCTTGTACATTTATATTCTTTATTGAGTGCTGGGAACTCCCCCGGCGTTCCTTATTAATAATACACATGTTACAAAGACAGATTAAACAATTCAAGCCAAAAGTCCACTACATGGATGGAGGAAGAGTTTTAATATATTTATTATAATCATGCTATATTTTATATTTTCCCTAAGATATACAGTATCTGTATGTTTGTCTTTGTATGTATATGTGAAAAAGAAAAAATGTGCACAAGCGCTAAAGACTAAAACACCAGTGTGACAATTGCAAAATATATATATACAGTATAAAGGCTGCCTAGTAATACTGTCAGTACTGACAGAGAAAGTGAAAGTGAAAACAAAGAAAAACCTGGCGCCAAAAGTTCATTGGATAATCCTGTACTCCTCAGGGGATCAGCACACTTGCTTGACAGGCCATATAGGGGAAAAAACACAAACAGACACAGATCATAGTGCAACACTGTAGGGTTAAAACAGGTCTACACTAATACACACACTGCACATATAACATAGAGACTCCTAGTGACTATAAAAACTATTTATTAAATAAAAAGAACTATGCCATAAAATGGTTTGGACAAATGAGAACACCGCTGGTCATCCAGATGTGAAAAATCAGAGCCCTACTTACAAGCAGCAAGGCAAATACAGGCAATGCAACAAAGAGTCTTCCGGCTGCTGCTGATGTCTTTGCAGAGATGTGATTCCTGCTGCACCGTGACTCTCGTGCTGACTCTCCCTCCAGGGGTTAACAGGAACAGTGGCAGTGTTGGAGGCCTGCTTGTGGGGCTCACAGCTCTCCTCCACGTGAGGCTGCTCTCCTCACTTCCTCCTCCGGTTACACAGGCTGTCTCAGCGTGCCTGCACGCGAGTGTGCACGTGCCCTTAAAGGGACAGTACAAGCGTCCTGTATGCCAAGAACTAACGGCTGCAATGGGGCTCAAATGTGACCAAGTGTCCCAAAAAGTCCAATACCAAGCTCAAAGTGACTGTGTCACCTGCCCTACGCGTTTCATGGATGTTACTCCACTTCCTCAGGGGCTACTGAGTGAGCCGGCGTTTTTAGGTATAATCATGGCCTTAGGCTGAGTCCATAGAAGGCACGTCCGTGCTGAGCCGTGCGGACGCTCCGCGCTGAGCCCCTGCATCCTCCATGAGGATGTCTTTAGAGGGGGCTCACACGAGCGTCCGCAGGCGTGCTGAGGCGCTGGATTTTTCAGCCGATAGCCAAACTGTTTTTCAGAGCGCTGTTGGCTTAAAACATCCAATCAGCGCGGAGCAGCGTCAACGTCACGGCGCCGTGAGACCAACATAACACGACCGACACCATCCTTCTTCCTTTCTTTTAATTATTTTTTTATAAAATACAACATCATCCTAACAATAATCATAAAACATTCCCCTGTAAACCTGGACCACGAAAGCGGTGCGTGGGCAGGAACCTTTGGGGAGGTGGTCAGAGGATGAAAGAGATTAGGACATGAGGATGCAGCCCCATAAGTAGCCTCTCCCTCCCACCCCCAACACTCCATGGCCCCTTGTGCCAAGGGTCATACTTCCCTTCCCCGAACAGGTCAGGGTTTTCTTTATATCCCAGTGTCAGTTCTCCTTCTGACCCTGGGTAATTGGTTTTATCTTCCTGTGCTTCCGGCAACAACATTTGATTGTAAGCTCTTTGGGGCAGAGATTTATTGTGCCTGCAAAATGATGTGTACTCGACCGCATACATTGTCATCGCTAAAGCTATATATGAAGAAAAAAATTGTAGTAGATACAGTATCTAAGTATTGTGAAACATTGAAGCTCTGAAAATATTTCTGAAATCACAGAGCTTATGGTCACGGACAGAGTGGCGTGATTCATGTGCACCTACATCCAAGGTGGCATTTAAACAAATCCCTCATTCTTAAGCTGTGGAAAGAATTATCTTCAGCCATTTACTTTAAGGAGACCATCAACACATTGGGTTTTTTTGGGGGGGGTGGGGGGGGTTGGTAGCCCCTTCAACACTCAAGGGATTGAAGAAACAAACACTGTTAAGATGAGTCAAGTTGGTTCTAGAATCAGGTCAATAGTATCTCACTCATCACTATTAGAATCAAACGTAACCAGTTCTCCCAGTCTGTTCAGTTTCTTGAAGTCAAACTTCCTCATTTCGTTTGCTGATTGCTGGGTCACAGGCAAAAGGGCTTTGTGAGTTCGACAAATGAGCAAATATGAGTGAATATTATTCACATTTACACTCAGAAACTCGTTATGATAAATGATGGGCCATAAATATTCGCACATTTCCAAAACAGACTGAGTGGCCTCTGCTAAGTTACGCACCATATCTTTATGTCATAAATTAAAAGACATACATATTTCTCCATTGTTAATCTTCTTTAAAATACACAGTTCATTTCACTGTACCACTGAGAGAAATACTGCACATGCATGTCTGGACTTCTTTGTTCATTGTGTTTTATACTAATTGCACACGACAGGGGAATCCAAAGGAACATAGAAATACTGCAAGACAATATCACACAGTGAAATCTATTTATTATAACATACTAAATAAACAAATGTAACACTGGGATATGAAAATGATCGCAATTTTATTTTATCCTTTTGTTACTTTTTACATATACTTGGATGGAAGAGAACGTTGAATTACACATACAAAAAGTTTCCATTTGTTGTTCTGTACCCTGTCTTAAACTCTCCTTCAGTTGTACACTATTCATCTAGACGGCATACATTTTGTTAGGTACTAACATACTGTAGTAACAATTTTCCAACAAATGTATGCATCGTGTGAAGTTTTGTGGAACAAGGAATAAAAGAATAGAAGATTTGTGTCGACATTCTGGCTTGGTTTGAAGATCTAGAAAATATTTGGCATTATCCCCATTTATTTTATGATATTTCTTAAATTTGAGGGCCCTGTAGTCATTTTTAATTCAGACCAGAAACAAATTTCCTATCTGATTTTGAGCATGAGCATAAATAAGTAGTATGTATTCCTTCGGTTTGGCTGTGATTTATTTAGCATTTTACAGTATATTATATTTTAAAGTAATTGAAAGAGCACTTATTTCATGTCTAGTCACCAATAAATGTTTTAACCAATGTTTAAAGGGTGCAGTTTTGGACTTAAAAACAACATCTTAAACACCAGCAACTCAGAGATGGCCAGGAAAACTCTTTAAATAGGATCAGAGTGATATTGGCCAGATCCACCTTAGTCATTGCAAACCTTCCAAGCCTAATGCTCACACCTACATTTGTATGAAATGTGTTTCTTATATTTTTTAAGCCTTAGTTTACAGAACAACACAGCCACTGGAACACTAACAGCAAACCAGCACTACAGACTTTGGAAAGCTAACAGAAAAGGTTGTTGGTACTGACACCTTGTATAATTTGAAAAATGATGTGACTTTTGGGTAAACATGGACATTCCATGAAATAGGTGTTCACATTCATTAAGAAATCAAGCCTATGCGGTGAGTAATGGGCCAGAAAAAGGTTGGGTATTCAAAGCTCACATTTCAGGGGATAAATTATACCCCTTGCAATTAGAAGTATTAACAAAACTATTCAGCCATGTTTTCATAAGCCTTCTTTTATAACATGAAGTGTTCAACTTGCTATTTTATTTATAAAGAAACGAAATCATCTATAACTGACAACATGCCATTGAAGTAGCAAAGAACCTACAATACCAACTCAGGTGAAACTGGAAAGAGGCACATATCCGATTAATCTACTGTACATGTCATACCATGTACATGACTAGATGTTACATTAATCAGCTACTATAATTTGTCACATAATATACTATTCAATGGGGAAAATACTATGTAAAGGGGAAATCACGAGTCTTACTCACGAGGTCAAAGAATCGTTCATTTATGGCCTCATTGCCTTCCATCCGTCAATCTTACATCACACATGACATTCCAAGTACAATTTTTCACCTTATCCAATGCGTATGTCTATCGGTATGGGGGTGTGGTGGGGAGGGAGGGACAATGATGTCAGGATACACAGACTAAGACTATGGAGGCTATTTATCAAAGTTTTCTCACTGTGACACTGATTTTAAATAACTGGAATATTAAAAAAAAAAAAAAAAGCATCAGATTAATCAAAGAAAAACATCCAACTGAATGCAGTTTTTCATGATCAAAAACAGCTTTTTATTTGAAACCCTTTAAATTACCCCGCCCCACCGGAAACACTGCCTCTTCCAACAGGTCCTGCAAACCCATATTTAAGATAACCGTGCCCCGCCCCAGAACGATGAATACCATCACACCAGAACAAGCCCCTCCCATGTCCCTCCATGGATTAACACACCCAATGTAGGTTAACACAATATGAAAATCTATGTGACTCCCATCTCCCAATCCTCTTAATGACCTCATCACCCAAGCCTAGTCTAGCAGTCTCAGTCTCTGCCCCAATACGGAATGAAATGCACCATCCCTCCTTTTGTCCCTACTGTACCTGCTGCCAACGTTTCTGGTTTTAGTGGGAAACTCGCTACTACTCCCCTTTCACTGGTCTGATGATCCTGTATGCAAGCCTCCAGCAGCCACTGCTCCTGATGGTTATTCGCATTGGGACGAGCCTCAGAAAACCAACGCCCGTCACTGGTAGATTAGTAGCCTGCACAGAATGGCAACAACATACATTGGAAAGTGGCCCACTCACTGTGCGCTGTACACTGGACCCAATACCGCTTGGAATAACTGCATGACTTGATTGAACTGGCAAATGCCCTGAAGAAGAATTTGTGGGAGATGGATGACCAGGCACAGGCATCATTACCATTCTGGTAGAACATTGAGACCTCTCTTGTTGCACTGAGACATCCTACCTGCTACTCTCTGGGATTGGGACATGGAACTGCTCCCTGATTTCTGGTTCCAGGGTGGCCCTCCTTCTAAAGGGGACCCACCCCCAAGGCTAGGCGCTCAGGAGGGACTTCTACAATGTCCCCCTTTGGAATTTCCTGTGCTATCCTGTGCACCACAAAAAACAAAACACAAAGGGAGCCCAGAGCTAATTCCAATATGACAACAATACACAGTGAAATACACACACACACACACACACACACACACACACACACACACACACACACACACACACACACACACACACACATATATTGGTTTGGGTATATATGTTTGTTCACTGGCACTCCTTCAATGCACATCCTTGAGGAAGGTCACGTGTAGCTGACCGAAACGTCGGATGTAGTGCCTTGGTTTTTGTTACCTCAATATATTGTTATTTCAACTTGGCTGTGTGCTGTCTCTTCTTTCTGGATGAAGATCTGGTAATACCTGTTGTTTCAATATCGCATATGGGATAAGCATCAGCTCTTCATTGTTTACAGAGTGCCTGCTGCCTTGTTTCACCTATATATATATATATATATATATATATATATATATATATATATAAATATATATATAATGCACAGCCGGCACACCATTTGCAAGTAAATAAGTTTTGGTGCTTATCCCATGAAGCAATAACAGACCATACGATACCGGTTGCAACACGACATCAAGGGACAGCACGCAGGTAAGTAAAATTTACTTACCTGCGTGCTGTCCCTTGATGTCGTGTTGCAACCGGTATCATATGGTCTATATATATATATATATATATCTTGAAAAAAGGGTCATTTAGTTTAACCCTTTGGCCAAAGAATTATAAGCCTGCGAGCCACTTCAAGGCATGACCATAATATTGCAGGTCCTAAAACTAACGGATTAAAATTCTTATTTACCTGTATAATTACAGGAAGAATGATCTGCATTGGATCTGTCACAAACAGCTGCATGAAAAGAACTGTGCATATGGAAAGTGGGGACGGGTCGAGCTTAAACCCTGGGGGAGAGGGGCCACTGACCTCCAAAACAGCTGAGACCCGTTGGACAAAGTTAATAAACACACAGATACCCAGTAAGCTCATGTAAACCCCAAATTTCTGGTTCCATGGTGGCCCTCCTTCTAATGGGGACCCACCCCCACGGCTAGGGCTGAGGCGCTCAGGAGGCTGAGACTTTCCACTTCTACAATGTCCCCCATTGGAATGTCCTGTGCACAGCTGAAGCCTCTAGAATGGCACAATGGGAGGTGGGAAAGGCATTGGAGCTACCTGAGGCCCTAGCCTGCAACAGCCTAGCTGTGTCTCCGTCTACCCCCTTTCCCCCCTCACCTGGGACAGCCCATGAAGATAAGCAGCAAGTCAATCCGAACCCCCACGCCGGGCCTCCTTGACTAGTGCTTCCATTGTAAGGTTCATCACACATAGGGTCATGATACGGTATACTGTATTTTAATCATATCATATGCATCACATGAAACAAATATATGGACTTTCTGTGAATGGTTGTGGAATAACGTTTGTTTTTTTTGGGTTATTGTAGGCACGGCAAAAGTCACATTTTTATGTAGACCCGCTGAGCAGAAAACCTCGATTTCATCTATCATCGTTTTGGATCAAATAGAGGCCCGCTTGTTCCATTTGTCAATTCTATGTTAAGATAAGAAAGAGCAGGCCTTCAACAGCTGTATATTTGTGAGCAAATGTTCTGCCTGTTGAGCTTACAATCAAATGTTAATTATAAAACAAAAATTGTGAGGCGCTTCCAATAAAGGTGTGATAAATATATAAATATATAAATATATAAATATATAAATATAAACAGTGTTCAAAAATAGTGATAATACTAGTAAAGTTTGCTGCTCAACCCTCTTAGGAGAAGATCCAGTTCCTCCTCTCTTGACTGTTTGGAAGAAGCTTGTGGGGAGCGCAGAATTTCACCATATAAAGGGAATGAAATAAATAATAGTGTAATATGTCCAAACACCTGTAACAATGTATATTGGGATCGAGATTAAGAACTCACATTCTCCCAGTTAAAATACAGCATTGGAAGACAATCTGAAGACTCTGTGATGTGCAGGGGGGTCTTGCTTAGGATACTCTCCCTGGTGTCAGTGGAACAAACCCTCGATGGAAACAGAGACAACTCTAGTGCAACATTGTATGTTCACTACTGATGTATTCAATAAAAACCGTGGTAATCCACACGTACATTAGCACCATGTGCAAAGACACATAACAATCAAAGCGCAGCAGCAGTATACACCATCTACCCCACTCCCGGGATCGCGTCGCGTCACTTCCGGCCCGTCGCGTCACTTCCGGTTTTGCGATCGATCTTGTAATGGGTCCACACGGGTTCTGGGGCATGGAGCGCGATAGTGCTGTCGCGACCAGTCCCTTTCCTTGATCGATCTAGGATCCTGGATCTTCCCTCGCAGACCCGGCCTGTGACAGCGGCGCCTCGTCTTCCTCCCCGAAGCGTAATAATATTAACGACAAAGTCACCGGGGCGGCCCCCACCTTCCCACAGGGGGGGAGGCTGCTTCGGGTTAACCCGGTGCGTCCCGTGCAGACCGAGCCACCTCTTCCTCCTCCACACGGCAGCGCGAGACCGCGGCGGTTACACCTCGAACACCAACGGCCGACACGAAGAAGCAGCAAAATCCAATTGCTGCTTCTTCGTGTCGGCCGTTGGCACGCCCCGGTGGGGGGCGCCCCGGTGACTTTGTCGTTAATATTATTACGCTTCGGGAGGAAGACGAGGCGCCGCTGTCACAGGCCGGGTCTGCGAGGGAAGATCCAGGATCCTAGATCGATCAAGGAAAGGGACCGGTCGCGACAGCTCTATCGCGCTCCATGCCCCAGAACCCGTGTGGACCCATTACAAGATCGATCGCAAAACCGGAAGTGACGCGACGGGCCGGAAGTGACGCGACGCGATCCCGGGAGTGGGGTAGATGGTGTATACTGCTGCTGCGCTTTGATTGTTACGTGTCTATGCACATAGTGCTAATGTAAGTGTGGATTACCACGGTTTTTATTGAATACATCAGTAGTGAACATACAATGTTGCACTAGAGTTGTCTCTGTTTCCATCGAGGGTTTGTTCCACTGACACCAGGGAGAGTATCCTAAGCAAGACCCCCCTGCACGTCACAGAGTCTTCAGATTGTCTTCCAATGCTGTATTTTAACTGGGAGAATGTGAGTTCTTAATCTCGATCCCCATATACATTGTTACAGGTGTTTGGACATATTACACTATTATTTATTTCATTCCCTTTATATGGTGAAATTCTGCGCTCCCCACAAGCTTCTTCCAAACAATCAAATGTTAATGCCTGAGACACATACAGATAAAGTAACTTTCCAAATGTCACACAGAGACTCACAACTGGCATTCAAACAGGTTTGCTGTGATGCCACTGAGCTTCTCCTTCCGCCATTACTTCCTAGTACATATAAACTGTGGGCCCAGATTTAGTAAGCTGTCAGTAAATAACCTTCTGGCTTCGGAAGATACCTGCAGACAGTGCAGAGAAACAAGCATATACTCCGACCTGTATTAGCGCTAGTGCTATTGGTAGCAGCAGGAGCCTTTCTGCTGTACCTTGCTGTATTGGAGGGGAGATGTTGTGCTGCGGAACTGAGCAAACGTGTACCGTTCAGCCGGGGGACCGTTGAGTGGACGCACATCACGGAGGTGCCCGGCTGTAGATTCAGAATAGTCTGATTCCAGCCACAAGACTACAGCTCCATACCAACAGCGGCAGAACGGGTTACAGGAGCTCTATCCCATGCGCATGTCCTACCTCATTGTTGTGAGTGAATATTTTTTAGCTCGTGTATATTAAACCTTTACTACTTACACAATGGCGCCCACGCTGTCCCTTTTTGTTTTGTAGAAATTTCGAGGAAGGTGGTTGTTCCTGTGGATAGCTGTTCTGGTGTTCCAGTGTTTTATTTTTACTTCAGGTTTTTTAATTTTATTTTACATATTATTCAATTGGCTTTCCCTCCTCACGTTTTTCCTTGTGTTTCCCCTTCCCTTTCCTTCACCCTCTTTCCTTGTCATATATGTTGTTTGTTTGTGTGTTTGTTCTGTTTGTATTGCTATTAGCCACCCACATCTCTCTCGTGAAGTTAACACACACCTTTACCTTTCAATGAATATTGGCGCTGTGATTTTATATGTTTTTGTTATATATCTATATATATGCATATCTTAAAACAGTTCTCGTTCATTCCAGCTGCATTGCACAGTGGCAACTTCAAAATGGAATTGTAACCATGATTATGCAATTACTTTAGTGACCAACAGTTTTTATACCAACTCCGACTAGAAGAAGAATTGTACAATGTACAAACTGGAACTACATGTTTGAAAAACCTCATGGAAACATTTGATTTGGCTTTCCTAGGATTCGAGGTTTGTGGAACACTGATAAATGACTTCAGACGGATCATTTTTTGCTTGATTCTTTTTTCTTTGACACTTGTTTACAGTTTGCATGAAACGCATATAAAACACACATTACTGTTTGCGTGCTCAGAGGGCACACCAGCTTTAAATACATAAATTATGGGCACCTACTTAATGAGTGACATGACGGACATGAAGTTTTATTTACTATTGGCATGAGCTTTCATATAAAATAAGTGGCATGAGAACGCCAGGTTTTGTGAATGCACATAGTCAGACCTATTCATGGACTGGCTTAAAAAAAGACTTGCCTTAAGACTATGGCCTATGTGTAATTTCATTGCCTGAAGCAAGGTTAGGGGAAAAGCTGCTCCATCTGGCAATTTCCTTTTGAGTGGCACATATTTAAACAATGATGCAGTTTGACAAATTTCAAACCTGGCTTATGAAAAAATAACATAAACACAATAGTCACTCTGAGAAGATTGTCCACCTGTGCAAGCGGCCATGAAGTGTTAAGTAAAGGCTGCTGGTAATGAATAAAGATGCAATGCATAGTTGGATTAGGCTGTTCCAAATGTAAATCACTGTCAGATAAAGCGCTTGTGTTTACATGCACCATTAATATTTTGATCAGTGTGTTTAAGAGAATTAGCTTCTTAATGCAGATGTTCTCATTTGGATCTTCACACCCATAGCTTCAGCCAATTCCTCTACCATCAGTTGTGTCAACATGTCATAAATCCTCAGCTGCTTTCGCTCTTATTTTAAACAAAGCTTTGTTGTGAAATTCGAAAGACTGTTTCCTCTGAATTTTATTTTTGGCAAATTCTAAGTTACAAGGTTGAGAACCTGACACATTAATGGTCACTTATGTTAACCACCTGATTATTTCACGGATATCAGATCGAGCTGCATTCTAATGCTTTCTTACCGCGGAAGCAAAATGGCGAATTAGCGTACTTCCAAGCGGAATGAGAACCAATAGAATGCTTCCTAATTCTAAATTCAGATCATTTCTGTAGTTTAGATAATAAAATGCAAACTGAGGAGACCTTCTTTTATTTATGATAAGTCTCTGCCCGTAATTGTGTTTCGGAGAGTAAAGGAGTCTGGGAAAGTCTTGATTGCAAATAAATGTAAAAAAATAAGCAACATGAATTTAAAAAAAAAAGAAACAATGTCAAACAGTGACTTGCAATGTATTGTGCATGTTTCTGTCGCTGCGAAGCGATTGGAAAGAGAACCTTTATAGTGCCCGCTAGGTACGTAGTGCGCCAAAGAATTAACATTAACATAATGGGAATAATAATGGATCAAACAACCCCAAAATAAAAGCACGATGGGAAATAGAAATCATGCTCCAAAGAGGGTAAGATAAAAGATTTACACAGAAAGTTTAAGTCCACTTAGACTGTATGATCTCCGGCCCAGGCACGGGGGCTTGGGGGGAGAGGGCAAGGCTGAGGGGGAGCGGAGGGGGGTGTGGCTGGAACTGGGGCAGAGGGGTTGGTGGTGGGCTGGAACAAGGCCTGGGGAGGCTGGAACTGGGGCTGAGGGGGAAGGGGGCAGGGATGGGAGCCTGGAAATAGTGCTGAGGGGGAAGGGGGAGCCTGGAACTGGGTCTGGAGGGGCTGGAATTGGGGCATCTGGAACTGGGGGGGGGGGGTGAAACTGGGGCTGGGGGAGCTGGATAAACATTAGAACACAGTTTGTGCATCAAACAATAAAGTACATGATACAAAAAGCGAACACTACTTGTGAGACGTACAGAGCCTGTAGAAGAAGGTCTAAGCGCACCTAAAATGACACGAGATTTAAATATTGTTGTTGTAGGATCTAAATGTAAATGGATTCCTAATATCTACCACACTGTCAAACAAAAGGCGTTTTACCTCCTGTGCAGTCATTTACTATATAATCGCTATATTAGTGATGTCATCAAAGCATGACCTCACATGGCTGCAAGAGAAGCTCACTGAAGATCACCACTCAACTTCGAAATGTCATTTTCTGTTTTTTTTCTTGTAATGTACCCTAAATAATCTGTGATATATCCTATTATGTTTATGTATTACTTCATGTTACTGCTGTTTATAGCACAGTGTTCAACATTTTAAATGTAAACAAATACATTCATGAACAACCCCGGGATAAAACAGGCTAGAAGGCAGTGGTACAGTATATGAATACTCTTTTCCTGTGTAATGTAGTAATGTAGTAATGCAGTAATGCAGTAATGCAGTAATGTAGTAGTGCAGTAATGTAGTAATGTAGTAATGTAGTAATGCAGTAATGTAGTAATGTAGTAATGTAGTAATGCAGTAATGCAGTAATGTAGTAATGCTGTAATGCAGTAATGCAATAATGTAGTAATGCAGTAATGTAGTAATGCAGTAATGTAGTACTGTAGTAATGCAGTAATGTAGTACTGTAGTAATGCAGTACTGTAGTAATGCAGTAATGTAGTACTGTAGTAATGCAGTAATGTAGTACTGTAGTAATGCAGTAATGTAGTACTGCAGTAATGTAGTACTGTAGTAATGCAGTAATGTAGTAATGCAGTAATGTAGTAATGCAGTAATGTAGTACTGTAGTAATGCAGTAATGTAGTACTGTAGTAATGTAGTACTGTAGTAATGCAGTAATGTAGTACTGTAGTAATGCAGTAATGTAGTAATGTAGTACTGTAGTAATGCTGTAATGTAGTACTGTAGTAATGCAGTAATGTAGTACTGTAGTAATGCAGTAATGTAGTACTGTAGTAATGCAGTAATGTAGTACTGTAGTAATGTAGTAATGTAGTACTGTAGTAATGCAGTAATGTAGTGGCGCAGTAATGTAGTACTGTAGTAATGCAGTAATGTAGTGGCACAGTAATGTAGTACTGTAGTAATGCAGTAATGTAGTACTGTAGTAATGCCGTAATGTAGTACTGTAGTAATGCAGTAATGTAGTACTGTAGTAATGCAGTAATGTAGTACTGTAGTAATGCAGTAATGTAGTACTGTAGTAATGCAGTAGTGTAGTAATGCAGTAATGTAGTAATGCAGTAATGTAGTGGCGCAGTAATGTAGTACTGTAGTAATGCAGTAATGTAGTACTGTAGTAATGCAGTAGTGTAGTAATGCAGTAATGTAGTACTGTAGTAATGCAGTAATGTAGTACTGTAGTAATGCAGTAATGTAGTACTGTAGTAATGTAGTACTGTAGTAATGCAGTAATGTAGTACTGTAGTAATGCAGTAATGTAGTAATGTAGTACTGTAGTAATGCTGTAATGTAGTACTGCAGTAATGCAGTAATGTAGTACTGTAGTAATGCAGTAATGTAGTACTGTAGTAATGCAGTAATGTAGTAGTGTAGTAATGCAGTAATGTAGTACTGTAGTAATGCAGTAATGTAGTACTGTAGTAATGCAGTGATGTAGTACTGTAGTAATGCAGTAATGTAGTACTGTAGTAATGCAGTGATGTAGTACTGTAGTAATGCAGTAATGTAGTACTGTAGTAATGCAGTAATGTAGTACTGTAGTAATGCAGTAATGTAGTACTGTAGTAATGCAGTAATGTAGTACTGTAGTAATGCAGTAATGTAGTACTGTAGTAATGCAGTAATGTAGTACTGTAGTAATGCAGTAATGTAGTACTGTAGTAATGCAGTAATGTAGTACTGTAGTAATGCAGTACTGTAGTAATGCAGTAATGTAGTACTGTAGTAATGCAGTAATGTAGTACTGTAGTAATGCAGTAATGTAGTACTGTAGTAATGCAGTAATGTAGTACTGTAGTAATGTAGTACTGTAGTAATGCAGTACTGTAGTACTGTAATAATGCAGTAATGTAGTACTGTAGTAATGCAGTAATGTAGTACTGTAGTAATGCAGTAATGTAGTACTGTAGTAATGCAGTAATGTTGTACTGTAGTAACGCAGTAATGTAGTACTGTAGTAATGCAGTAATGTAGTACTGTAGTAATGCAGTAATGTAGTACTGTAGTAATGCAGTAATGTAGTACTGTAGTAATGCAGTAATGTTGTACTGTAGTAATGCAGTAATGTAGTACTGTAGTAATGCAGTAATGTAGTACTGTAGTAATGTAGTAATGTAGTACTGTAGTAATGCAGTAATGTAGTGGCGCAGTAATGTAGTACTGTAGTAATGCAGTAATGTAGTGGCGCAGTAATGTAGTACTGTAGTAATGCAGTAATGCAGTAATGTAGTACTGTAGTAATGCCGTAATGTAGTACTGTAGTAATGCAGTAATGTAGTACTGTAGTAATGCAGTAATGTAGTACTGTAGTAATGCAGTAATGTAGTACTGTAGTAATGCAGTAGTGTAGTAATGCAGTAATGTAGTAATGCAGTAATGTAGTGGCGCAGTAATGTAGTACTGTAGTAATGCAGTAATGTAGTACTGTAGTAATGCAGTAGTGTAGTAATGCAGTAATGTAGTACTGTAGTAATGCAGTAATGTAGTACTGTAGTAATGCAGTAATGTAGTACTGTAGTAATGCAGTAATGTAGTACTGTAGTAATGCAGTAATGTAGTACTGTAGTAATGCAGTAATGTAGTACTGTAGTAATGCAGTAATGTAGTAGTGTAGTAATGCAGTAATGTAGTACTGTAGTAATGCAGTAATGTAGTACTGTAGTAATGCAGTAATGTAGTACTGTAGTAATGCAGTAATGTAGTACTGTAGTAATGCAGTAATGTAGTACTGTAGTAATGCAGTAATGTAGTAGTGTAGTAATGCAGTAATGTAGTACTGTAGTAATGCAGTAATGTAGTACTGTAGTAATGCAGTAATGTAGTACTGTAGTAATGCAGTAATGTAGTACTGTAGTAATGCAGTAATGTAGTACTGTAGTAATGCAGTAATGTAGTGGCGCAGTAATGTAGTACTGTAGTAATGCAGTAATGTAGTACTGTAGTAATGCAGTAATGTAGTACTGTAGTAATGCAGTAATGTAGTACTGTAGTAATGCAGTAATGTAGTGGCGCAGTGAGTAAAGACACAGACTATAAAAGAAGGTGCTTGAGGGGGGCCTGGTTCAGTTGCTGGTTGCAGCTCTGTGTGGTCCTCGGCATCTCATTTATCTCCCTGTGGTTCAGGCACAAAAAAAATAGATTGTCAGCTCACCTGGGCAGGGACTGTCTGTAGCAATCCTATGTACTCCGCTCTATACTGTGAGTGTGATTCGCTTTGAGTCCCATATGGAGAAAAGCGCCATATGAAATAAAGTTATTGTTATTGAAATATATTCTCATGTTTCTTAATCCATTGGTCATTTGATCATTCCTAAAATATGGGCTAGTGCCGGGGTGTGCAAAGTGGGGGATGCCCCCCAGGGGGGGGGGGGGTGGCGGTTACAGAAGTCTCCCACTCTCCCAAAGCATTTAAATGAAATGCCGGGGGACCGCGCACGGCCTCTGTAACTTCCCTTGGCTTCCAACGACGCGGCTTCAAATGATGCCACGGGACACGTAACTTTGCCATGGCAACGTGAC
This sequence comes from Ascaphus truei, assembly GCF_040206685.1. Classification (NCBI taxonomy): domain Eukaryota; kingdom Metazoa; phylum Chordata; class Amphibia; order Anura; family Ascaphidae; genus Ascaphus; species Ascaphus truei. Next base: position 40,780,646 of record NC_134499.1, read on the forward strand.
ATCACGGCCCCGCGGCGTCATTTGACGCCGGAGCCAAGGTAAGGGGGGACGCGAGAGTGGGAGAGCATGCAGTGGGGTGCAGGGTGAAAAGCACCCCATGCCTAAATCATCTATTCCTACTGACACGCATTTCTTCCATCGTAATAATGCATTCCATCATTTCTGAACCATCACAAAAGTTTAAAGGCTTTACATACAGCTGTGAGTTTATTTCTAACCTAAATCAAAGCATTTAACACTGGAGTGTAGGTAATGCTAATTAAAAAAAATTACAGGTATTCATCCAGAAAGCAAGGAAATACCAGCTGTTCAAAAGGCAGTATTTTAATGTTCGAAATGTTGGTGTGATATTTTATCACCTGTTCTTTATATACTGTTTCTTGAATTATACATTAAATTATATGTCAGAATTACTTATGGGTCCGGCTATCACATTGTGATGATTTAATACTGCAATCAAAGTACTCACAAGTCTGAGCAGATATGAGAACGGTGGAGAATATGGCATTCCCCCCCCCCCCCCCCTTGCTCCCTCCTTTATTCCCTGGCCTTGACATAGAAAATGATGTCATGAAAAAGACTTCTCAGAAATCTTGCAAAGCTATATTTAATACATTTATGTTTATTGAGGTTTTTTTCTGCGGGTTTAAGTGGGACCCGTGGGAGACACGGAAATGCACCCGTGGGAGACACGGAAATGCACCCGTGGGAGATACGGAAATGCACCCGTGGGAGACACGGAAATGCACCCGTGGGAGACACGGAAATGCACCCGTGGGAGGCATGGAAATGCACCCGTAGGAGACACGGAAATGCACCCGTGGAAGACACGGAAATGCACCTGTGGGAGACATGGAAATGCACCCGTGGGAGACACGGAAATGCACCCGTGGGAGACACGGAAATGCACCCGTGGGAGACACGGAATTGCACCCGTGGGAGACACGGAAATGCACCCGTGGGAGGCACGGAAATGCACCCGTGGGAGGCACGGAATTGCACCCGTGGGAGACACGGAAATGCACCCGTGGGAGACACGGAAATGCACCCGTGACTTTCATATCTCTGCGGGACATCGAGGGTTTGGACACTTATCTTTTACTTATCACAACTTCTTGTGTTTGGTTTCACTTGTAATGTCATTTTCTGCATCCCGTCTATGGCGGGGATTCTCACATTGTAGCCGGAATACTGACATTAGGTAGAGTCCCTGGGGGTCGTCTGTACAAAAGCACAACCCGGTAAAGGGATCATTGTACACAGAATAGAACGAGCAAACTCTTAACTCTCCCACAAAGAGTTAATATGTGCAACACATCAGTGCAGGCAAATTCAAAGAGAGAGGAAACACTCTTTGTCCATTTCAGGTGTGAGGAAAAAACTCTCAGAATTAGTTTTTCTTACATTTTGCGTCTAGATCACCGCTAAGTGGAATGGGACATTTGGTCACGGACGTTTCGCCACTATGAAATGTCCGCCGCCTTTCGGCCGCAGACAGACCCTCCGATACACCGCTGCAACCTCCACTACCCGCTTCTAACATAAGGCAAGTTTTGGGGATTTTCGCGGTTAGTGTAGGGGTTAACTTTAAGGGTTTTAGTGGTTAGGTTAAAGGCTATGGGTAAATGTTTTAGGGTGAGGGGTTAAAGTTTTTAGGGTAGGGGGTAGCGTAACATTAGAGGTTAACAGGGGTTTTTAGGGTAATGGTTAAGGTTAGGGATTTACCTTAGCAGTGAGGCAGCCGGTGGCTGAGTGTCCCAGTCCCGAGGTGAGTTGGCGGGCGCCAACCCCGGCAAACCCACCCTGTTGTCGGCCCTGGTTGCAGCCAAGCGCAGGCGGTCATTTGGTCGTGTGAGACGGCTGCTAAGGCCATTAACACTGCAAAATGAATGGAACATACTAGAACCTCAACTAGAAATATGTGAACTGTCCGCATGAAGTCGAGAACCATGTGCAATATGCCCTTAGCTGTGGCTAAGCCGAGTTCACCAGCAATTTGCCGGTAAGAGGGCAGTGGGCATTGCAATTCCGTTTAATATGCTAATTTGTGAAATTCTCTAAAATCACTAGATTCACTTAATGCTCAGACTATAAATAAGACACCCCCACCATGTTTCACAAGCTGGCGATATTTTGCTGAAAGCTTATTCATTTGGCGACATTATTAACCATTTGAGGCTTGGCGAAATATTTAATAGGGAATAAAATGTGAGAAAAAAAATGCTTACAATTTCGCCAATGCATTTTGGGTCGTTTCGTACATGTCTAATCTTAACAGGCGTACAGAAATTACAATTGTAATGTTTTGCCAGGGTGTTGATTAACCTTTCGTTACTTGTAACTAGAGACGGGCGAACGCCATCCAAATCCGTTTCCTGGATTTTCCAGAATTTGTCATTCAAAATCCGTTCCACTGTGTAAATTCCACTGAGGGATTGTTATAGTTTCAATCCGCCCGGATTAATCCAAAACAGCCATTGGATACAACCTGCTGCTGGATTTTAAGAATCCATCAGCGGATTCCGCTCTCCGTTGACGGATTTTAAGAATCCAATCCGTGGATGCAGTAATCCGGGTGTGGGGATTGTCGGTGCTTTAAAAAAAATCTGCAAAAAGGCGAATCCCCATTTTTGAGACTGATCCACTAAAATCAGTTCGCCCGAAAAATTCGCCCATCTCTACTTATGAAAAAAGGAGGATGGGGATGGGGAGTGATCAACTTAAACGATACTAATTAACAAATAAATTGAACCGATAATTATAAAGCGGGTGCAAACGGTGAACTGAAAGTCAATCAGGGAATCAGTAAAGTGGAGAGTACGAAGGTCAATGTACCCCAAAGAGGACCTCATTTATAATTGACCTCATTTGAAGACATGCTCCCTGACTCCCAGTATCTGGTCCTCAGAGATCCGACTCTTTGAAGATATCTTTATTCTATTACAATGTTTTTACAGAACACACAATTCTCGTGCATATTGCTATATGGACCTTGCAGGCTATGGAAATGACATTCAGGTCTCAGCTAGTGAAGAGACAGGAACCTTGGAGGACCGGTCCACCCCAAAGGGATTGACCCAGGCGTCTAACGGAGCTGACGGCGCCCCCGCCCCACTGACGCGAGTGCCGGTGAGACCCACAGACCGTGAGACTTTAACTGCACCTTCAAAACATCATCTTGCTACTTTCCAGTGCTTTTAGATATGGTTTAAAATGTGAGTATGTATTTGGTTTACTGTGACCTGATTTCAGCACATTGTGGCTGCCACCTGCACTATCCCGCTGTTCTCCTTTGTTCGTGGGATTTCTACACTACATCTCATGCACCCCGACATCTGAGCATCGCATCGTGGGGCCTGAGAATATTGCCGAGAGTCCAGTTGGGAGTCGATGCCCGAACATCTCCTCCTCCATATTGTGAGTGTGCACTCCGTGAGAGCTGACCGATGTGTCTCACTTTTATAAGACGGCATTGCACTACATATTTTATGTTTTTTTGGTTCCTTGCGCTCCCCGTATTTCCAAATGTGCAGTTGGACTGTATATTACTGTACATTCGGAAATACTGATATAATAACCTTTTAATAATAACCTTTTAAAGGAGCAATCCATGCAATATCCTACTTGTGTGTGTTTTTTTTTTTAATAAATCAGTTCTGTAGTATTAGATAATACTTACTACATATAGATTTTTTATTGAACTCTTAACGTCCTTTTTAATTATTTTATTTTAATGAGCATCCTTTGATTTTTATATCAGGTTTTAACACACTTCTCCCACAGTGCAAGATATTTTCAACACCTTCCCGTTTGTGATAATTTGTTGCCAATATTCCCAGCAGTGTGAGCTGCAAACTGTAACAATAGATAATGTTACCTTAGAGTAATATAAGAATACATTGCAGCTGCTGAGTACACTGACTGAAGGATTGATTGGAACTGAAAGGCAGCCATTTAGTGAACCCTGAGAGGCAGGATTTTGGCTGATCGATTACAGGAGAACAAATCGATCGAAAGCTTAGGTAATTGTTTTTCAATAAAGGTAATCAAAGGCTGCCTACATTACAACAAAATATATATTTGTCTTTTTTTAAAGTGCCGCTTAGATTGCCTCTTTAACTTTTTCACTTGCCAGTAAAATGTATCTTACATATATATAGTCAATTTATCACTTACAATTCTGTCCAATACCATTTACTTCAAACGTAAGAAATTTGTTTTTAAAAAGTCACACATTTGATTCAAACCTCTTAGGCCATTGGGTTTGTACCCGCTCAGAAATGCTGTTTTACGTAAAGCCTCAAAAATGAAGACTATGAATGATGAACCGGAAGCAAACATTGAATCCTCACATTATAATGTGTTGGTTCACAGGGAATTCTGACTTCATTTGGTTACAGTATTCTCTGCCGTGTAACATCTAATGGTAACAAGCACATAGAAGGTAAAGAAGACATACGTTCATATTTTAAAATGGTGACCTGAAAGTTGGGAGGAGTTTGATTTCCTCTGGCTATTCCCTTGTCTGATTGTGTCACTGTGTGTTCAACAAGAACTTTTAGAGGCGTTTAGAGGCCAGGTACCAGCACCTTTTCTTCCCTTGCCCTTATCAGTATTGGCTGTCTCATAAGGACTGGATGGGCTAAGGGTAAAAACACTTTATTAACAAATACTTCTCCATTTTGAGGTCCATAACATGCAATTTGCTATTCAATTCTAGTAAAATCGTTGCTACATGGGATTATGCCTTAACATTTATTGCAGATCTACTGTACATTTAAGAATTTCCAGACCAAAAAAAATAAAGCTATTATTATGAAGGAATAAATGAATTGTTCTCTAATGAGAAATAACGTGTTTCCTTAACACTTATGGTGTAAGAGGAAATTTGCAAAGACTTCAGAGTATGAAAACCAGGGGACAGGATGTGATATTTTCAACTACACATTTAGCTTAAAAGGTTAGAGGGAGAACTCATTTCACACTTCATTTAAATATTTTTCTCAGGAGAGAAGCTCTAGCTCTGAATATGAGAGAGAGAGAGAGAGAGAGAGAGAGAGAGAGAGAGAGAGAGAGAGAGAGAGAGAGAGAGAGAGAGAGAGAGAGAGAGAGAGAGAGAGAGAGAGAGAGAGAGAAAGAGAGAGAGAGAGAGAGGAGAGAGAGAGAGAGAGAGAGAGAGAGAGAGAGAGAGAGAGAGAGAGGGAGGGAGGGAGGGAGGGAGGGAGAGAGAGAGTTTTTCTTCTTAACAAATTAACGCCTTTCTTTTTTGTTAATTTGTTCGAACATTCCAAGGTTAATAGACTACCCATCAAGTAAGCAATAATTGGCTTTCCCTTATGCACTTAGGACCTGCATTTTTGTAAGGCCGGTGCATGGTTTATAATGAGACCAAGGTCATTTTCACATTTTAAATGCTACATATGGCGTGGTTGTGTTACTGAGATCGCGCTTCCTTGGGATAATATTTTCTTGCTGCATAATTGCACCGAACAAGACATTCAGATGTACATTGCTTTTGCTTTCTTACTCTTTACATACATATGATTAACATGCCTGATGTAAATAGCATGCCTGTTTTACCCATGCTTAATATGCCGGGAAACCATTTCCCCCTTGTTTGGGAAGATTTCATCATCATTCTTCAGCATGTTGAATAAAAGTTTCTGACGGTTAGGGGTTCATAAGTAACACAACATTGCCAGATATCAGTTACAAAATGTGGGTGCAGGGGTCATACACAGGAGAATGCTGCACTTTTCATAACCTATTTGCAACAACTGCTAAGAAGATCAAATGTATCAATCACAAGAAAGCGGCCAGTGTGTTAATTTGAAAGTAGTATAAATGTATTAGATATAAAGATTATCTGTCCCTAAGGAACCTTTCAGCATCAATGGTTATCTGCAAGCAATTAATCTAGCAGGCTTCTGCAAACGTCAATCTTCATATGACCTATCGGGCTATGTGGGATGACACTGGGATGACAAATTATGCTAATGTACACAAATCAAAGCACCTTTCCTGTTAAGTTATCATTAGCAAATTGCAACCAATTTAAAGTGCAAAATTGATGACACTTGGGTAGTTTTGTTTTCTCATACTAATGTAACCTATGAAATGCATCTTAAGTGGGTGTAAAGGCTAAATTATTTTAAGTAACACGATGTCTACATTTTAGAACATCATACATAGTTATTGCTTTGTTAAAGGTAGCACAATAATATTGTGATCAGTATAAAAGGATTGTGATATTGGCTGTCTGTGCATCAAGTAATATCTAAATATGTAATACTCTTTTCAAGTAAATTGTTTTCCTTTAGCACTTTTCTGCTCCAGACAGGAATTCAGTTTATATAATACTGTAGTTTTGCTGATGCACAAAAAAGTGGAGATTGATATAGCAAGAAAAAAACCGGAGCTGATACGTGGGGGCCGATTCAGTAAGCGTCGATAAGGCACTTATCGGCCAAAATGCCTACTCATATTCAGTAAGCCTCGATAAGGCACTTATCGGCCAAAATGCCTACTCATATTCAGTAAGCCTCGATAAGGCACTTATCGGCCAAAATGCCTACTCATATTCAGTAAGCCTCGATAAGGCACTTATCGGCCAAAATGCCTTCTCATATTCAGTAAGCCTCGATAAGTGGCGATAACGGCCTGTATCGCCGAAAAATCTTTTGAACAAAATCAAATCGCCACTTTTGTGAATGTTCAAAAACACGCGAGATTCTAGTAGCCGCGAGTTGGCGATCGCGACCTTTCGCGGCCCTAAAATTGCGATTTTCTCCCCAAATCCAAACGTCAGAAAAAGTTGGCAGATTGGTGGGGAGAAGCGTCGATAATGCAGCGATACGGGACGTAGATTTTTTTTCGCCTTTTTCCTGCACGGGATTGATGCCGGGGGTCTCCGGAGCTGATACCAATTAATACCAGCACCGGAGCCCCCCGGCATGCATCCAATACAGGAAAAATGCATTTACAGCCACTTCATTACCGTAGCGACTAACCGCTAAGGCAATGAAGGGATTAACCAGCCGTGCCAGGCTTATTGTGGGTAGCGGGGGTGCGTGAAGGGGGTATTTGGCCCTTAATGGGTGTTTAGGCCTTGCGGTGGGGTTGCGGGTGGACTTAACCCCTTCATTACCTTAGTGGTTAATACCGTGTATGTATATTCATGTTTGAAAACATATAACATAATATTATTATTATTATTACATCATTACATGGGCCCCGACCACATATGTTTTGCTTTACAAAGTTAGGACAAAGAAACTAGAGATTGCAAGAAGTTCTTTATGTTACAAATATAAGTATCAGACATAAGGAGTACGCAACGGGAGAAAGATAGATGGAGAACATGTTAATACTTTAGGTTTATGGCGGATGTCCAAGGAGGTTCTGTAAGTGAATTTGGAGCGGGTGACGTATTCATCATGTTCTTTGATTTGGTAAAAGCTCAACTATACACGGATGTGAATAAGCTCTAGAAATACCTTCGCAGACTCATCAGATAACCGCACTGTAACAACAGCACACACAATCTGCCACATACACTTAATTATGAAACATAATTAAAAATTGTAAACAATGAATAGTGGAATAGCAAAATATAATACTGTATATTGCAGAATAGGAGTGAAAGTGTCTCCAATATATTGCAAATCCAATAGACTGCATCTTGTTAAAGAGACTGAGCCATCAAATGAAAGTTCCTTCAGATGGAATTTTTTCCATATTGGTTTCACTTTCCTCTCCCTTCCTTGTGCGCTTTTTTTGCACAGACTGTCTCAGAAAGAACTCACACTGTTCCATGAAGAATGTCATGATTGTTTGAATCACACAATTGAAACATGCTATAGCTGTCTGGTAAACATATACACGTAATCCTATTACATATGATCCTATGCTTACAGACCAGATTTCTAAAGACTTTGTAAACAAATCCCTTCTAATTATTCCCAAACCAGGACTAGCATCACTGAAGTTGACTTAAGTACACATTAAACAAACCTACATTGTAACTTCGTCTTCACCAGGCACCTATAAACAGATCTAACACAGCGGGGAACATTTCAATTTATTCATCAAAACTTCAAATCTTTTCGGTATAAAATGTTGCATTAAAATAAAGAAATCGTGCACAATGACGTATTCACAAGCGATCCCATAGTAATAAAAATAATAATAATAATAATAATAATTAATAATAATATATACATACATATTATCTCTCCTTACTGTATATACCACAAAACTACTTATCCTATTCATGGTGACAACCAAACAGTTGTATATTTTTGCACATATCATTTTTTTTAAAAACATCTCACCCTGAGTGGAATAGGTGGAGTATTTTTGGGGCATGTAAGGATAGATGGTGCTTGCTGCAATGAGCTCTCTATCACAGCACGAAACAATTAAAGTTCAAGCAAATAAGAAGTTTGTGTATTGATACGGTATCTCTGCATAGATCGTTTTAATGAATACAGCAACAACAAAAAATCCCAATTTTCACAGCATTTTGTTTGCATGATAAAACTCAGCGCAGTGACGGCTCCCGTGTGGTAACAGCAACACCTTCATTTCCAAGGAGAGAAAATCTTCCGGCTACAAACTGGCAATTCCTACATTTAGGATAATTTCCTTAATCTCATGAGCTACTTTAGAGAAGTATAGTGATTGAGATTTGTTTGGTAATCACACACAAAAATCAACAGCCACAAAGTGTCAAATATCACATTTCTCATTTATAGGTTACTGGTGCACACGTCTACATACTGTACTTGGGATTATTTATCAAATAATGGAGCAAATTCAGTGCAAAAGAGCTGCAGTAAATTTATAAACATAAAAATGTCAATGTTTAAAAGGATTCATTGTCTTTAATACATTTGATATTATTTTATTTTTTTGCAAATGTTTTGCTCTGGTTTTTCAGCCTAGAGACTTTGATAAATAAACTCTACATTGATATGTAGGGAACTCTTTTTGTGGTTTCTTTTGACAGTATTTAACACCCTTTCCAACAAAAGTTTGAAAATTCAAAAACAGTTGCTAGAACTTTTTAACCCAAAATAAAAGGTTTCGCTGAAACTGGCGACGCCGAAGCGGAATTGGAAATGTTTGATCAAATATGGATATCTCAAATTATACCAGATAAGAATTTTCCCTGTAACACGGGAGAGACCAGGGGTGTAGCAAGTCATGCGCGGAGCCCCGGGTTATAGCTGCGCCCCTGGGAGAGACCAGGGGTGTAGAAAGTCATGCGCGGACCCCCGGGTTAAAGCTGCGCCCCTGGGAGAGACCAGGGGTGTAGCAAGTCATGCGCGGACCCCCGGGTTATAGCTGCGCCCCTGGGAGAGACCAGGGGTGTAGCAAGTCATGCGCGGACCCCCGGGTTATAGCTGCGTCCCTGGGAGAGACCAGGAGTGTAGCAAGTCATGCGCGGACCCCCGGGTTATAGCTGCGCCCCTGGGAGAGACCAGGGGTGTAGCAAGTCATGCGCGGACCCCCGGGTCATAGCTGCGCCCCTGGGAGAGACCAGGGGTGTAGCAAGTCATGCGCGGACCCCCGGGTTAAAGCTGCACCCCTGGGAGAGACCAGGGGTGTAGCAAGTCATGCGCGGACCCCCGGGTTATAGCTGCACCCCTGGGAGAGACCAGGGGTGTAGCAAGTCATGCGCGGAGCCCCGGGTTATAGCTGCGCCCCTGGGAGAGACCAGGGGTGTAGCAAGTCATGCGCGGAGCCCCGGGTTATAGCTGCGCCCCTGGGAGAGACCTATTTAGTGATGTAGAAGGTACAGTATATAACTTTTAAAAGGTTCATTTTCAACTTTTGAAACTCCAGACTGGGCAGTTCCTTTAGAGGGTTATTCCATTTTTTGGCGAGAACGAGCAAATGGAAGAGTTGGGAGAATATTTGTATATGTTAAACCTTATTTAAAACCTTTTATAATGAAGATGTTTATGAAGGGAATGATGAAAATGTAGAGACTTTGCGGAGAGAAATTTGCAGTGGAGGAAAAAGTATAATGAAAATGTTTGTAGAGATACAGTATGCTATAAGCCACCAAATATCTGTGAGAAGAAGCCAAAATACTTTTGCAAAAGGAGAAGGCAGCGAAACGAGGTCATGTTTGCATAATGGGTGATTTTAATAATCTGGACATTAGCATTACAACTAAAGGAAACGGGATTTTGGGAGTGCTAAAAGGCAATGAAATAACCCAAATTATTGAAGAACCATCCAGGAGAGGGGCAATACTGGATTTGGTAATATCAAATAATATAGACGTAATAACAAATATTCAAGCCAGGGAACATTTGGGAAACAGTGATCATAACATGGTCTCATTTGAAATAAATCAAAATCTATATTATATGGGGTTCAACAAGACTTTTAATTTTAGAAAGTCAGATTTTAATAAATTGAGGGATAATCTACAAAGAAAAAATTGGGGTTACATTTTTACAGGATAAATGGGCAGTCTTTAAACAGTATTAGATAAGTGTACTTAGTGTATACCCTTTGGTAATAAATATAATTTCACAAGCTCAGTACCACAAGATTGGCGTAAAGCAGACGTGGTGTCTATATTTAAAAAGGGAGCTAAATCAAAACCGGGGAATTACAGACCTGTAAGCATGACTTCAATAGTGGGGAAGCTACTTGAGGGTGTAGTACGGGATAATATTCAGGAATACCTAATGGAAAACACAATTATTAGTAATAGTCAGCATGGATTTAAGGATAGTCAGGCCAAACTAACCTTAGTTTCTTTGGCGAGGTAATTTGGAATTTAGACCAGGGTTATGCAGTTGATACAAGAGGAGTAATCAGTGCGCAACCATAAACAGTGCTGTGAAGGGTGTGAAAGTGCACTAAAATAATATTAGTGATAACAAATATACAACATTTTACTTGAACTGGTGAAAGAGTGTCTGCAGCTGAATGAGGGGTGGCTCAACGCCACCAGGAGCTAAAACAGAGAAACAAAAAGAAAACAGCGCACAACGCTCATAGTGAAGTAAATCAAGGATAAAAATGTATTAAATATCCAAGGATAGGTAATGTGCGTACATCAGGGAAATAGTAAAACAGCATTTCATGGCACAAGTTACCCATACACCACACCAACATGAAGATCTGGACAATCACGGATCATCAGTCATCAGGCTCCACAGGTAAGGACAATCACAGGTCACCACAGTGATGAAACTGGTCCACAGGTGGGGTGCGGTGGGGGCAGCAATCAAGTCCCAAATATCAAAGTCCCCCAGAGGCAAGTCTCAGTCCATCTCTACCATGGCAAACTGACTCCACGTGTAGCTCTGGGGCTTCCGTCGGCGCTCGAGTGACGTCACTAAGGGGCGTCGTGCCGAAATTGACGGATCCGCAAGGGGGAGCAGGGTGAAATGATAGGAGCTTGGGGGACTAGATGTAAACTCAGTATCTTGAATAAAAAGCTAATTCCAACATGTTTCAAGGCTCTAAATTCCCTGATGAAGAGGAATATATGCACCTGGATTGAAAACTGGTTGAAGGACAGACAACAGAGATTTTTCATAAATTGAACTTTTTCAGGGTGGGCTAAAGTTTTGAGTTGAGTATCTCAAAGATCGGTATTGGGACCCCTGCTTTTTAACTTGTTTATTAATGACCTAGAGGTTGGCATCGAGAGCAAAGTATCCATCTTTGCTGATGATACTAAATTGTGTAAGGTAGAAGAATCAGAGCAGGATGTAATTTCTCTCCAGACGGACTTGGAGAGACTGGAAACTTGGGCAGGTAAATGGCAGATAAGGTTTAATACAGTTACAGTGGCGACCAACTTTATTCTAACTCGGCTAGCTCCGCGAATTTCAGATTATCCCGGTTATCTGTGGTTTTGTGTTGTTTTCTCCCGAGGTGTATTGCGTTATTTTCGCGGCTGTGATTTAAGCATTTTATTCCCGCTGGCTGCAATACTGCAATGCCGTGTAAAAACTCATGGGGGCGTTTGCGAGCTGTTGTCTTTGAAGCCAATTCATGAATTGTAATGCAGTATGTACTGTATATATACAGTATATACTGTATAACAACAACCCCTATAACCCCTAACATACACATACAGTACTGTATATGCACATCAATGATACTATAGGCCGTCCCCTGGCGAGATGTGTTTGCAGTAGAGAGAGATCCGCTGCTCTCTCTGCGCAAACATCGGCACATTAAAAATTATTTAAAATACATTTTTATTCATAGTGTAGATGTGCAGGGGGTCGCCGGAGCTGAACCGCGTTGGTTTCAGGTCCGGGAACCCCCTGCTTCCCGAGATACAGGCCCCTTTATGGGGTGCCGGTATCCCTCTGCTTGGTTTACATACCGCGGACACGTGATCGGGACCTTTAAATGCAGAGGGATACCGGCACCTCATAAAGGGGCCTATATCTCGGGGAGCAGGGGTTCCCCGGACCTGAAACCAACTCGGTTCAGCTCCGGAGACCCCCTGCACATCTACACTATGAATAAAAATGTATTTTAAATAATTTTTAATGTGCTGATGTTTGCGCAGAGAGAGCAGTGGATCTCTCTCTGCTGCAAACACATCTCGCCCCCGCTGGCCTATAGTATCATTGATGTGCATATACAGTACTGTATGTGTACAGTACTGTATGTTAGGGGTTATAGGGGTTGTTGTTATACAGTATATATATATATATATATATATATATATATATATATATATATATATATATATATATATATACAGTGGTTGACAAATCACCAAAAAATCTACTCGCCACAAAAAAAAATCTACTCGCCACCTAGTACCAAACGTGTGCTGCTTTGTCCAATATTTACTCGCCCGGGGGTTAAATCCACTCGCCCGGGGCGAGCAAATGTATAGGTTTGTCGAACACTGTATATATATATATATATATATATATATATATATATATATATATATATATATATATACTGCATTACAATTCATGAATTTATGCCATCTGGCGGACACGCGAAGCATTGCAGCCTATTAAATCCTGAACCATTATCAATTAACACATCAACCGCGCGTCAGCCGGGCATGACCCGTGGCTGGGAACGCGGCATGTTCCGGGTGAACAGCGTCGCATTCCAGGAACAAGCCAGGGACAAACCGGTGATTTGTTAGAATAAAGTCTGCCGCAACAGTACGTGTAAGGTTATGCATTTGGGACACAAGAATAAGAAGACCATTTACAAATTAAAAGGGGGAAATTAGGTAAATCCTTGATGGAGAAGGATTTAGGAGTGCTTGTTAGACAGCAGGCTTAGCAATGGTGCCCAATGTCAGGCAGTAGCTGAAAAGGCAAACAAGATCTTATCTTGCATTAAACGAGGTATGGATAGAAGGGAAGTAAGCATTATTATGCCAGTGTATAGATCATTAGTAAGACCGCACTGTACTTTGAATATGGATGGAAAATCTGATTTGTTTAGATAGAAAAGAGGCATCTAAGAGGGGATATGATAGCTATATACAAATATATGTAGGGTCAATACAACCCCTTTCAAAAGAACTATTCACCCCAAGGGAAGTACAAAGGACTCAGGGGCATCCCTTAAGGTTGGAGGAAAGGAGATTTCACCAGCAACAAAGGAAAGGGTTCTTTAAAGTAAGGGCAGTTACAGTGTGGAATTCATTATTCATGGAGACTGTGATGGCAGATACAATACATATATATATACAAATAAAATGGAAATAGCCGTGTTAGTCCAGTTAGTCCACTTTTCCAATCCCTGTCTTAGTTGTAGAAACCTTTGTATATTAGTATTGCCGACTTGAAGAAGAGAGAAAAACTCTTGAAAGCTTGTCCTATGACATAAATTGTTAGTCCAAATAAAAAAGTATCACCTAATACTGAAGAACTCATTTATTATTATATATATATATATATATATATATATATATATATATATATATATATATATATATATATATATATATATATGTATATATGTCTGTGGGTGGTTTTCTGGGTATGCACCTTAACCCTGGCTGTGACCATGCAGCAAGCTTAAGCCTATAGGGAACCATGTTAAAAATGGTTTTTGAGGCAAAAAGTGACACCGTGTGCTCATTTGCATGTCATTTCCCAGAATCCCTTGCTGCAGTGGAAGTGCTGTATGCTGGGTGATGATGGGGAAATGCGGGGTTGCAGACCTGCCTAAGACATGCAGATGAGCATACAGTTGTATTTGCATATATATATATAAAGAAAGGTTGGACATCTTTTTAAAAATGTAAAGGTATACAGGGATATACCTAATAAGTAAACATGGGAGGTAGCAGGGTGTAATCTAATTGCCATTATTGGAGTCAGTAAGGAATTTATTTTCCCCTTATGAGATATAATTGGATAATGTGTCACTGGGGTTTTCTGTTTGCCTTCTTCTGGATCAATATACTGTAAGTACAAATATAGGATAAAGTATCTGTCTTCTAAATTTAGCATAGGTTTAACTCGATTGAAATGTCTTTTTCAACCTAAACTACTATGTAACTATGTAACTAATCAAAAGAAAATTGACGAATTTCGCAAAGTTCAAAAGGAGGGAAGAAAATGTTCCACATTTTTAATCTATTCACAGAAAGGAGCACTCACGCTAAGCACTTGTATTCTGCCATGGGTGCTCACAAAACCTGTAGCATCTTCAGATCATATAGTGCAGAGACAAAGGGCGCACGTGCAAAATCAATTTTATTCAAAGACCCACACGTCGGTCCTTAAATCTGGACCTTTCTCACGATTTAGACATTTTAATCACCATAATCAGATTTTGTAAGATAACCGGTATATTCTGTGAATTAAAGATGAGCCTTTCCCTGGTGCAATAATACACGGAACAGGAGGTATATCCATTTCTAGATATATTGCAGTAGAATATCTAACGTTTTATGGAAACCACAAACTGCGAGCTGCATATACAGTAGTGCCAAAAGGAGAAACACAATTTACATTTGCACAGATTTCTCCCAAGTACTAAAATTACTGTAGTAGGATATACTTCTTATTGACGTTTTATATTTTGGTTCTTGAGTTTCTAAACATCCCTGATCAGATCACTTAACGTTATTATAACCTAAGTATATACAATTAAAAAGTGAAGGAAGTATATACTGCAATGTACAGTAAATCACAAAATAAAATAGTAATCCTTCTGCAGAGACAGACAGTAGTGCTAACTGTAGTGAAGGCCAAAACACACAGCATTTTTCCAGATGTCCATTAGAATAAATAGACCAGTCAGTTTATCCCATGTTTTATACACATTATTCCAGCCAATATCACATATCACATCATAAAAACAATATAATTTGATAACTCTTGTAACTGGAAAATATCAAGTATTCTGTTATCTCTACAAATCTAGCACACTGGCAAAACTTTGGGACTTATAATACCCAACAGACAACGGTTATGTTACTAGTCCATGTTTCTTATTGTTTGCTGGCGTACTACTGTGTATATGAGGCTTTTGCTGGAAGATCGCTGTATTATAGGCAATCTGCTTTTTATAAAGTAGACTACATTAGGCCATCATAAAAGAGAGAGAGAACTCAAGCAGTATTTTTTTCTATAATTGCTATTTAAAGATCATTTGAATGACCTTGTACATTTTAGCCATCTTTTTATTTACTTGTCTGGTAAAATCTAATCCTTCATCAGGCCGAAGAGCCAAAAAGATGGAAAATGTAAACCAGTCCAGCTCCCGCAAGAACGTTTCTACCAACAGCTGTCTTGTTTTATGAAAGCCTGAAGTCAGTGCATCCCATCTAATGCTCTCAATCTCACGTAATGACATTTCCTGCAAACTTTGTCCACAAGACAAACGGGGAAAATGTACTTAAAAGGGACAACAGATTGCTAAAAGCAGATGGAATTAAGTACACTTGTTTATATTTGGATGTTCAATTCAATCCAGACCACATGCTCTCTCCATACGGAATATGGCACCCAACACTCATTTACTCCTCTGTTAAAACACCTGACACTGTTATTAAGAAAATATCAAGTTGAATTGCAGTCCATTTAAATGTGGAAACATCTTCAATGTAGAATTCATTATTTAAATGAACTAAAAGGTTTCTTTAGGACAGGCTTTAGCAGATGCCTTTTACATGTTGAACTCCTACAAGTAAGGTTTGCCACATGTTTCTCATCGCCTGGATTTAGCCAAGCAATATCAAAAAATGATTTGTTCATAAAACTTGTATGGTGTGTGTGACTTTTACAGGAGTGTTTGTGTACACAGAAGGTGTTAAATTATTTTTTTCTCTTGCTCAGAGAAATTGCATGCCATGATTATTTTAATGTTCTTTCACTTACTAAAACTGTGCTTGTGATGTCTATGCTTATTTTAAAATAGTTTGCTTGCAAATTAACATTTGATGTAGCGCTTTGTATATTTATTGATCTAATGATATCCAGTCCATATGCTTAATATTTTGGAAAGGGTTTCAACATATACACGAGACTTCCAAGAGGATGTTGGGTAGCCATTAGGCTACCTATAAACCTAGCCTTACTGAACAAATAAAATAGCAAGATTTAAGATGACCGATCCAAACTCAATCTTTGATAACAATGATTTATATGAGTTTGGAATCTGAAAATTCTTCATTTTAAGATTAAACATTTTATAGCAATAAATAAAATATATTATCATGTGTCCTTTTGCAGTAATCATTTGCTCATGTAAATACCACGCTAGAATTGACCACTTACAGTAACTTTACCTCTGCTGGTAGGACTTCGTTCTCATGCATTGCTTAGCAATGTTTTGCACGCCCATGATGTGTGGGTAATTAGCAAACAGGAACTGTAATAACTGCTAAGCAAGCAGATCAGTGGACAGACCTGCTTGCTGAAAATGTAAATTATGTTGATAGTGATGCAATTTACAAGAAGTAATTCATCATTGTTATATTGTACCTATATATGTACTTGTCAATGTGCTTTTGAAGTTTTCCAGGTACTCCTGAATTACATTCTAATTAAAAGGTAATTAAACTATTGAAGTTTGCAGCATGTATGCCATGAGGAAAAAGGTAAATTACAAATAAAGATTGTACATAGCCAAATCATCGCACTTAAAATGCAAAGTGTGTTTAAGGAACAATTATGCCTGCCAAATAAATCCAAGTTGTAAAATGAGTTTAATTATGAGGATCATGTGGATGGGAACGAGGGGGTGTCCATGTGATATCTGCATTGGGGGGGGGGGGGGGTGTTGGACACCAGGCTCAAATTCAGGGAACAGAAGCAGTTGATATTTCTTGAAGTAATAATACAGCAAACAGAAAATAAAGAAAATAGCAGACCATTCCCTCAGGGTTTGGGGGAACTGATAAATCAGTCACAGGACTCACAAATGATCAGCAGATCTATTATTGGAGATGCAGCCATTGCCTTAAGATTAATATTCATACTTCAAAAAACTTGATAGGAGAAGAAATAATTAAAAATACTAGGTTTGAATTGACGAGACAAATCACAAATGTGAGAATATTGAGTTAGGGTTTACCCTCTGCACAGAATCAGCGTACTATAGGTTAACATCTGGTATTGCTGATATGGGTCTCGCCAGCCTACATCTGCGTTGCCCCAAAGACGGACAGCCAAAGGGTGTCAACTATTTTCTGCCGTTTGCTGCACGGTTACTGGGTTGGGTAAAGTCTCTTAACACAGCACATTGCAGGTGTATCCTACCTCTCCTAACACAGCACATTGCAGGCCTATCCTGCCTCTCCTAACACAGCACATTGCAGGCCTATCCTACCTCTCCTAACACAGCACATTGCAGGCCTGTCCTACCTCTCCTAACACAGCACATTGCAGGCTTCTCCTACCTCACTTCACACAGCACCTTGCAGCCTGTCCTACCTCTCCTAACACAGCACATTGCAGGCCTATCCTACCTCTCCTAACACATTGCAGGCCTATCCTACCTCTCCTAACACAGCACATTGCAGGCTTATCCTACCTCTCTTCACAAAGCACCTTGCAGCCTGTCCTATCTCTCCTAACACAGCACATTGCAGGCCTATCCTACCTCTCCTAACACATTGCAGGCCTATCCTACCTCTCCTAACACAGCACATTGCAGGCTTGTCCTACCTCTCTTCACACAGCACCTTGCAGCCTGTCCTACCTCTCCTAACACAGCACATTGCAGGCCTATCCTACCTCTCCTAACACATTGCAGGCCTATCCTACCTCTCCTAACACAGTACATTGCAGGCCTATCCTACCTCTCTTCACACAGCACATTGCAGGCTTATCCTACCTCTCTTCACACAGCACATTGCAGCCTGTCATTCCTCTCCTAACACAGCACATTGCAGGCCTATCCTACCTCTCTTCACACAGCACATTGCAGCCTGTCCTACCTCTCCTAACACAGCACATTGCAGCCTGTCCTACCTCTCCTAACACAGCACATTGCAGGCATATCCTACCTCTTCTACCACAGCACATTGCAGGCCTATCCTACCTCTCCTAACACATTGCAGGCCTATCCTACCTCTCCTAACACAGCACATTGCAGGCATATCCTACCTCTCCTAACATAGCACATTGCAGGCATATCCTACCTCTTCTAACACAGCACATTGCAGGCCTATCCCACCTCTCCTAACACAGCACATTGCAGACCAATCCTACCTCTCCTAACACACACATTGCAGGTCTATCCTAACTCTTCTAACATAGCACATTGCAGGCCTATCCTACCTCTCCTAACACAGCACATTGCAGGCCTGTCCTACCTCTCCTAACACAGCACATTGCAGGCCTATCCCACCTCTCCATACACAGCACATTGCAGACCTATCCTACCTCTCCTAACACACACATTGCAGGTCTATCCTAACTCTTCTAACATAGCACATTGCAGCCTATCCTACCTCTCCTACCTCTCCTAACCGGTTAACTGCTAAGGTAATGAAGTTGCCTGTAAATGGCTTTTTATTGCATGGGATTCATGCCGGGGCTCTCCGGTGCTGATATTGAGGGGTATCAGCTCCGGAGACTCCCGGGATCAATCCGATGCAGAAAAAAAGTCCTGTCTCGCTACTTCTCACCAGCCTCACGCCAACTTTTCCTGGCGTGAGGATTTTGGGAGAAACCCGGCATTCTAGAGCCTTGATTAGCCTCGATAACCTAATCGCGGCTACTAGAATTGCATGAGTTTCAGAACCTGCCGATAAGTGACTTATCGCCGCTCACTTGGTGATTTTTTTACGACGACTGAAGTTTTTGGCGATTCATGCTTTTATCGTCCACTTATCGAGGCTTACTGAACCGCAGTAGGCATTTTGGCCGATAAGTGCTTGATAAGTGGCTTATCAGCGCTTATAGCATAGGCCCCTAAGTCTTATACAAAGAAAAAAATCAATATCTCCTCCGCACTCAAAATATAACATACCGACACATGTAAAAAACAAATGATTGTGCTTTTATTTAGCAGACAAACAGAGAATACCCAACATTTTGGGGGTGAGCCCCTCTGATTCTGTTTTGCTAATATTTATCAATGTCTGTTAAGTTCCAGGCATGGCTTTACACATAGCCTGCTCCACCTATTTTAACACTTCTATGTATGTATGTATGTCTTTTTTTATATAGCGCCATTAATATATATAGCAGTAGTAATACATGGGCCAATCATATAAATAACAAATAACACAAATAACAGATCATGGGAATAAGTCCTTTAGACATAAAGTAACATTTAGGAAAAGAATTCCCTGATCTGAAGAGCTTACAATCTAATTGATAGGTAGCAAGAACATACAGAGACAGTAGGAGGGCATTCTGGTAAGTGCGTCTGCAAGGGGCCAAGTTTTATGCATCATGTGTATATTATTAGCCACAGTGCTACTCCTATGCTTCTTTAAGCAAGTGTGTCTTAAGATTGGTCTTAAAGGTGGATAGAGAGGGTGCTAGTTGGTTATTGAGGGGAAGGGCATTCCAGAGGTGTGGGGAAGTCAGTGAGAAAGGTTTAAGGAGGGTGAGGGCTTTAGATACTAAGGGGGTAGAGAGAAGACATCCTTGAGCAGAACGCAAGAGTCGGGATGGTGCATAGCGAGAAATTATGGCTGAGATGTAAGGAGGAGCAGAAGAGTGTAACACTTTAAAAGTGAGGAGGAGAATTGCATGTGTGATACGGGATTTGATATTAAGCCAGGAGAGTGATTTCAGCAGGAGAGACCCTGAGAAAGATTTAGGAAAGAGTAGAGTGATTCTGGCAGCAGCGTTAAGGATAGATTGTAGGGGAGACAGGTGAGAGGCAGGAAGGCCGGACAGCTGGAGGTTATAGTAATCAAGACGGAAGAGAATGAGGGCATGTGTCAGAGTTTTAGCAGTCAAGCTAATTGAATATGGTTACTTCGACATGCTCAAGGATGATGAATAGTCATGCTAGTAATGCAGAAAAGGGGCATAAGAAGTTGCTAGAGTTTAATGCATATGTTACATTTGATTTACCTGCAAGCAGTGTACTATGATAAAATAACTAATGATTAATGAATACCCACTAAAGGGCTTACTCCATATCCCCTTGCACTTTATCCCCGCGCACCCTCCAGAAAATGTTGCACCCCCCCAGTTTGCGCATACCTGGCCTAAGGGACAAGAAGGGGGTTACTGTATATCAGGAGATTAGATCTGATTTATAAGAGGGGGTAGAAGAATGTAAAGCCTTGAAGGACATTTTTGTTAGTAAATGTAGCTTTTGATTGGGAGCCATTGGAGGGATTTCAGGAGAGAGGAGGTAAGGTGGTCATATCTGTCCATTATTCCACGCAGTGGCAAATTTGAAACTTCTAGGAGGAGAGATGCAATGACACACTGTGGAGGGAGTAAGATAACTCTATCAGTTGCATTTTCAATAGATTGTAAAGTATGGAGGCAGGAAGGTCATAGACAAGGTTGCAATAGTCAAGTCGGGAGATCTTGAGGGCAGGCATGAGAGTTTTAGTTGTAGAGTGACTGAACCAAAATGGATCTTGGCAATGTTGCACAACATTTTTTGGCAAGTTTTACCAACAGCATGAATGTGAGAGAAGGAGAGTGATTACACCTAGACAGCGTGCGTGGGAACCTGGACGAATGTTAGTGTTATTAACTGTGACAGAAAAATTGAGCAATTAGGGCTGGCTTAGGGGGAATTATGATGAGCTCCATTTTCGACATGTTACGTTTCAGGTGACAGAGGAGCATCCAGCATAAAATAGCAGAGAATGGCCTGGCACGGGATTGCAGGCGCAAGCTTAGAGTCTGAAGGATAGAGCTCTGTACCATCTACACAGAGGGGGGATCAATGAGGCAAATGATCAGCCAGGGAGAGCGTATACAGAAAGAACAGGAGTGGTCTCGGGACAGGGCTTTCAGGCTCACCAACAGACAGTTTGACACTCAGTAGAGATGTGTGAAACTTTCTCAGCAGTTCACAAATTACACAAAAGTTGCCTTTTTTTTTTCTGTGAAAAATATTGCGGTCTCATCAGAGATCTCAAGCAATTCGGCAGGCAGTCAGATAAATAGGCGTAGCCAATTTGCATTTTAATTTTACCTAATTTTGTGAAATTCTCTAAAACTGCTACATTTGCTTGTGCGTTCCGCGAAATCTCAGGGAGACACGAAAAGCTGTTGCTTGCGACTGATTGGCTAACGGCCACCAATGCCATCCTTCCCATGGGATACATATCTTAACCACCCCACCGCCGCCATCAGCATCATCAATATTGCCAGTTACCAAAGGCATAAATAACACTTGTTGTGGCATGTTTAACGTGGTCCAAACATGTCCGCCATCCCACACAGCGCAGGTTTCTTTACTTCCGGTTAACGCCGTGTTTCTATTTCTGGGTCAGGGAAATGTCAGTGCTGCTGCTTTGCTCACGTGATATGTCGCTAAATTCTTTAAATTCTTACTAGTTTGCAACCTTATTAATAACCCTTTGAGGCTTGGAAAACTTGGGAAGAAAAATATTACCATTATTGCGACGTTTGTATAGTTTCACACATCCCCAGACGACAGGAGAAGAGGAAGCACTAGCGATAGAGACAATGAAGGAGCAGTTGGAAAAGTAAATGGAGGACCAGGAAACGGATTTGTTTGGATAGTAAGTGTGAAGAATTTGCAAGAGAAGAGGGTCGTCAAACTGCGTCTAAAGCTTCAAAGAGATCAAGAGAAGATAGAATGGGGGAGAACCTTGAGATTTGAAAGTATAGAGCAGGGGTAGCCAACTCCAGTCCTGAAGAACTACCAACCGGTCAGGTTTTCAGGATATTCCTGCTTCAGCACAGGTGGCTCAATCAGAGGCTCGATCAGTCAAAAACTGAGCTTCTGATTGAGCCACCCTTGCTGAAGCAGGGACTGACTGAGCCACCTGTGCTGAAGCAGGGACTGATAGAGCCAGCTGTGCTGAAGCATGGATATCCTGAAAACCTGACCTGTTGGTAGCTCTTGAGGACTGGAGTTTGGATGTGCCTGGTGTAGAGATCATTAGCTATTTTGGTGAGGGTGATTTTAGTGGAATGAGTGGAATTGCCATATTGGAATGAGTCTAAGATCTTTAAGAAGCTTGGATGCAAAAGGCAGGAGAGACAGGGCGATCGTTAGAGGGACATATGGTGGGCTGAATGCATGCACCGTAGATACAGATGTGGTACATGCCTTTGCATATTATGGAATTGTATGTTGTGCTATAGTGAGACAATGTTACCTATGATTCCAATGGAAACGCAGTGATAATCTCAATTAAATTGTATTATATCCGCCATAGTCATTTATGTATCTTTTGTAAATGTTGTTCTCAAATGTGTTAAAATTACCTTTTTCCATTCAATTCATAACAACCTACAACAGAGCACCGAGCAGATATTAAGGTAGCCGTATTACAAATGCTAATCTTAATCCCCCTCCAGCAAACTCATTAAAAAGAGTCTTATTTTTATTTCAGGCTGTTGACACATCCTAATGTATCGATATTAGGGACAGGGGTTAGGACAGTATCTTGATATACTTATTTATTTCCACCTCCAAGCTGTTTAATTTGGCAGCAGATACTACTTTTCTGTTAACACCCACTGATACGAATCCTAAAAAAAACCTCTTACACACATCCATTAAGATTTACTGCCAATCCCTTATTGGGAGGAACACCAAAATAAGATACAACATCTACTGTAAGTAGCGCCATAAGCAAGATGTGTATTTTTCAATAGATACACAATTGGTAATAGTTTTGTTAAAAATACTCTTGTCAAGAAAGATCCAAGTTAAACAAAGAAGAAATTACTAAATGAATCTGGAGCTTAGCCTTGAAGAATAAGATTTCACTCTAATTGAGATCATACGTGGCATGTGGAGTTTTGGCATATAACTCATATTAATCAAAAACTCTTTAATCGTGGATAATGTGTACTATCTGTGCCAAAATAGGAAGTCTGCTGTTGGCCTAACTTTGTAGTCTTTTGAACAGTGCACCTTTGACTTCATAAACACACTATTTAAAATTTCCCCTTCTATGCAAGCTTGTTTAATTCTCTGCACAAAATCTTTTTAATGATTAAAAAAATTCAGTTTCCTGAAGGTTTACTTTTCCCGGTGATTGCCGTTTACTCGAGAAGCCTTTCATGCTTTGGCTTCTCAGTGTAAAATCCCTTTGGGATGTGTTATTGAAGAAGTAGTATGATCCAAGATGTAGTATTAAAGCACCAGTGCCACAGTGCCACTCTTCGTGCATTCAGGCATGTAACATACTCTGTGCTCTTCAAAATGCAAAAAGGTTTTAATAAGCAAGGATGAGGGTTGCCAGGTGTCCAGTATTGAAGTGGACTGTCCTGTATTTGGACACTGTGCAGTAAAAAATGAGATGTAATACTGGACATGTACAGGATGTGTCCAGTACTACATCCCTGGACATAGTGACCTGACTGGCTTATGAGGCCGTGGGATTTCCCTAAGCTGGGCTGTTGCTAGGGGGCTGGGCAACTTCCTTCATCCTGATTCACTGCTGCTGGGTAATGCAGCCAATCAGGAGGAGGTGTCAGGAGCCTGTGGGTGGGGCCAAGGAGAGGAGGAAACAGCATGGAGCAGAGAAAGGTGTGAGGAGTGTGTATCTCGAGCGCGTCACACCTTTCACCATTGTGTCCAGTATTTTTGGAGAAGTCACCTGGCACCCCTTCACTGCCTCTGTTAATACATCATTAAGGGGCCAAGGCCCACATTTGCAAAACAGGGTACCTGCATAAAAAACCCATAGGAAGCGGAAGACACCTCACACCCCATTCGTTGAATAGATGAGGCGTTGTTTTTGTTTTTGTATATATTTTAGTGCTATGTATTTGTCGCATTTTCTGCGCCGTTCATTTTCTACTACCACTAAATGCATTTTATATGCTTTTATCCCATATTTCCACAGTAAACATGTTATTGGGTTCATTAATTCCCCAATCCTTGCAGTGTCTTTACTGTGGTAAAGAAAAGTCCATGCAAAACTAAATAACTTTACTGCACAGGCCGTATGTGGATAACATGGCTTCATGTATTGCACTACAGATATGGGATATATTACAGCAATTTAATTCATAATACCGCTACCCCTCAGAGAAATGTGTTCATGCACTAAATAGGCATGGGTGCTCAATCATCCTAAACCTCAGCCCTCCTTCCCAACTGTAATCCTACAAGAATGTTATTTTGTTCTGAGCTAAAGACTTTGAGATTAACGCTCTCAAATCAGCCAAGATTTTCTCAAAGGAATTGTCGTGTCCTAAACATTGCGCACTCATTTCGTTACAATGATACATGAGCCACACTTAATTAGTATCATTGTGCATATATGCAACAGCGTTTTTTTAATCCATATTGTAGATATAGGTCTATGCAATTAATGGGATTTTGTTAAACTCTGGGGTTTTTTCAAACTACTGAAAGGTACTTTAACATTATCTTCCAGTTGCCTGACTTATGGCACTGTTCCACCATGGAAATCCCCAACATTTGCTGCCTTCGTAATAACTTATTTTTATAAATCAGTAAGTAGCCTAGAGTCAGTTTGTCTCTCCAAACTTCCCAATGACTTTGGTAACCTCTGTTATCAAACTTTTTCTTTCACAATGAATGCTGTACAGTATATCAGTAGCCCGAGATTGGGACAGCATTTATCCACATGAGCAATTGCAGACCTTCTTGTGCTCGCTGGGCGAGAATAACTGCAGCATGTTGAGAATATAAGCCAAATTATATCTTTATGATGTGGTGATGAAATAACGTTGATTTGTTGTCTATAACATAAATCTCTACAGAGAATGTGCTTGTAGTTGTACTTTTTCAGGCTGTTTTCTTTATTAGGCTTGTATAACCACATTAATTCCACTTAATGCTACAGTATATGGTTAAACAGTTAGTAAAACCTTCTACTACATTAGTGAGTGTTATAAAAACACAATGTTGAGACAATATAACAATACTCGGGTTAAGATGTATTATGCATGTTGCTTTACAGCAGCTTTGATTACTGATTGCAGTTCAAAATTACAGCGATCAAAGAGTAGAACAAAATATTCAACATAAAACACATGCTGCAAAAACACAGGATTAAAAATCAATACCATTAGCTTCAATAAGTATATTAAAGATGCACTATTTGTACGTGTTTATATATTCAAGTATATATATGCAAGTATTTAATTGCCACATAAAAGAGGGTCCCGAAACAGGGATGGTTTTATTTATTTGTGAAGTTAGCAATGTAATTAAATGAACAGACAGCACTTGTAAGACATTACACAGTCTGAACCAATGCAAAGCTGAACAAACAGAAGTGCATATTAATAAGCAGTTACTCATTTGTGTTTGTTTGAGCCATGGGGGGGGGATGGAGGGGGGGGGGGGAGCTGGAGAACGTTGAAAATGTTAAAATGATGGTGATTGCATTCTCATTGTGTGTGTTTTACAATATGTAATAAATAGTTTGATGTAATGGATACAACTACTTACAATAAACATCTTCCTCAGTCTCCTCTATACTGAATAGCTATTTCATCTTTCGCCTTTCACTCACTATTTCAGGGGGGAAAACTCTAGTCCTCAAGGGCCACCAACAGGTCAGGGTTTAAGGATATGCCTGCTTCAGCACAGGTGGCTCAGTCAGTGGCTCAGTCATTGACTATCCCTATGCTTTGTTATAAAGGTTAGGCTTGAACAAGCTTAGCTGTGAGTGTGTTTCCAGTTTTAACATCTTACAAACACGGAGCCTGTATCACAAATCGCTGTTCTGCTGTAAAATGACTCTAGCAGGATCAATGTTTCCATTACATTCCTTTGCATCAATGTAAACTAAACAAACTGGTGTTCGTGGCGCAAAATGAATGTGAATATAACAGTGCAATATAACCGTGCAATAAACCCAGTGAATATAAATAAACACTGATATCACTTATACTGCAGCTCCATGGAACAGGCTTCTCCGAAGTGAAAAACCTCATGTAGAAAAGGAAGCACAGATACTGTACATGCAATATGGGGCATTAACATTTTACTTTCATTGACAAACAACACAGGGGGGAAAAGGACAACTCGCACTTTCCCCGCTGGTCAAAAGCTGAGAGTGACTTTGGGCGCACTCTAACCCTACTCCAGACTCAGCTCCAGACTCAGCTCCAGACTCGGCGCCTTGCTGTGTCCTTGCACTGTTATATTAACATTCATTTTGAGCCACGAACACCAGTTTGTTTCGTTTAGTGTGTTTTGCGGTCTTAGGTACCGCAGGTGTTTAGGCCGCATCTGAGTTTGCTCACGAAATAGCAATTGTATTTGTTTGTGCCTTATTTTGTTCACTTTGCATCAATGTGTTCACTTTGCCCCTATTGTGCCAGCGAGAGATTGGTGAGTGGTTACAAGAGCAGTTGGAGTTGAAACAATATTAACATGAGCGGTGGCAAAGTGTGGGTGACTACAGCTCTTTCCCTTCCCTAATCTAAGCTTGTGTTAAAAGTTTCACTTATCTGACAACAAAGTATATGGACACAAATAACAGTACAGTAAGATGTATGGGTTTAATTGTATAGCTTAGTGCAGAGGTGCGCAAACAGGGGGGATTTTCCAGGGGGGGCGCAGAAGTTACAGAGGCGCAGCGCTCTTCCCCAAGGCATTTAAATTAAATGTCGGAGGAGGCGTGAGGCCTCTAACTTCTCTTACCTGCTCTCAGCCAGCTCTTCGGCGACACGTCGCCATGGCAACGTGACCTCAAATGATTCTGCGGGGTAATGTGACGCATCGCCACGACAACCTGCGTCAAATGACACTGCAGGGTCACGTGATGTGATGTCACATGATCCGCGGCTTCATTTGACGCTGGGTCCTAGGAGAGGTTGGGGGGGCGCGAGCGCTGGGGCTGCCAGGCAGGTGCACCCCTACCTACACTAAGTAATTAGCATACTACAATGAAAGTGGGGGAACGCGGTGTGAATTCCAGTGTCCTCTTCTTGTTACCTAGGGGAAGTCGCCTTATCTCCCTGCGCTTCAACAGAAATTAGATTAGACACTATGGACAAATGTAGAAATGTCTGGCGGCCCTGTCTGGGCAGCCTGGTGGGTGCTAGGTTTGACCCAATCTCCCTCTCCCTGTGAAGGTCATAAAAATGCCCGGGTCTCCGGGTCTCTGGGTCTCCGGGTCTCCGGGTCTCCGGGTCTCCGGGTCTCCGGGTCTCCGGGTCTCTGGGTTGTTGGGTATTTTATTTCATTTTCATGTCTTCGATCAGGTTGGAAAAATACTCGCCCCTGCTCTGTGAAAGAGTTTTTTTACAAAGACTGTAGAGGTTCATTAAGTGTAAGTGTTATACTGTGTGTGTATGATACCTGTATGTAATCTTTTATGTATACTACTCACAGTACAGTAAACATTTATATTTTTTTAACCCCATTGTTGTATCGGCAATTGTGAAATGAGTGCGGGGAACAAAATTGTTTGTATTTATTAGTGACACTAGGGAACTGATATGGTGGTGCTGTTTGACATTTGTGTATTTATAGATTCTTGCCCCTTAGGCAGATGAGCCCCCATGAAAATCTACAAATGTCATTTCTACCTCAGAATAGTTCAACATAGTCGACTACACACACATTTACACACATTTACACACATTTACATACATTTACATACATATACACACATTTACACACATTTACACACACAGACGTAGATTATTTATTTATTTATTTATTTATAAAATATTTTACCAGGAAGTAATACATTGAGAGTTACCTCTCGTTTTCAAGTATGTCCTGGGCACAGAGTAAAACAAATAATACATGGTTACAAATACAGTTACATAAATGAACAAGGTATACATTTATATACAAGACATTGCATGCACAGTTAAAGAAAATATATATTATGAGCGTATGAAACAGTTACAGACCAGATTAAAGTGTGAGACAGCCTTAGATTTGAAAGAACTTAAGCTGGTGGTGGATATGAGAGTCTCTGGTAGGTTGTTCCAGTTTTGGGGTGCACGGAAGGAGAAGGAGGAACGTCCGGATACTTTGTTGAGTCTTGATGCGCCATGCATAGTTACAGTGTGCAGGGATCATCTTCCTGATATGCCAAAAGATCTTGAGAAACATTTTAAACACACAATACATTTTTAGAGCTTCATGTGATCACCTTTGCTGAATATTTTAGACTTGAACGTATCCCAAGGGGGCAGAGGTGCGATTTGAGACCCACTTTCTGCGCTGGTCAGAAAGACGATTGTGATTAGAGGGGGGCATATTAAAGACATGCTCTTTGGATCTAATAATTATCCCTATGGAATATTCCATCTTTCAACTGATATTGGTCTTTTTGGACAAATTACTAAGACCCCTGATGGTTTCATCCAGATCATATATACATGACACGTCAGATTTCTTGCATAAAATTGATGATTTCCCAAAGTTGGAGGGACAATATCTGCTGGCATCACCATGAATAGCGTGTATAGGCTACATCGATAGCATGTTCTGATGGCATTTCCTCTGCAAGGGGATCTTTAAACTCCAGTGGAATATTCACATAGAGGGAATGCCTTCTGAGCGTCGATTTGTTATCTATTATCCTTAGAATTAATTATTTCCTTTTTGATGAGCAGTTCTTCATACAGAGACAAGGGACGGCCATGGGATCTAATGTCATATCCACATACGCCCACATCTTCATGGGTGAATTTGAACATCATCATGTCTATATGCATGTGAGCATTTGTGGGTGTGATATATTGATGATGTGTTTCTGATATGGAAACAGGGAATATCTCGTCAGTTTTGCAGATGAGCTCAATAGGGCTGGAGCCACTAAAGGATTTAGTTTAGTCTATCATGAAACAACTATCAATTACCTAGATTCCCTCACCATTATTGACCAGGGTCACCTATGGTCTGAAATCGTTAGCAAAAAAATTGATAGAAATAATCTTTTATATTTTGATAGTCATCATCCGCTGGGTATTCCTTCAGCCAATACCTTAGAGCAATGAGGATCATTAGCTCACCCAAACTAGTACCAATTGGCCTTTATTTTGATACAGAAACCAGACAGTTTACCCATCCACAAACAGGACGGACATTTAACATCAGAAAACACTGCACGTCTTTCCAACTTTATAGTGTATCTAATTAAATGTCCGAGGGTTGGGTCATGTGGGTGAGACCACCCAGTTGATGTTGAAAAGGATTGGATAGCATAAGGCAGCGGTTTACAGAGGTGATCCAGAAGTGCCGGTGGCTCCCCACTTTATCTTGAAGGGCCGCAATGCCAGTCAACTCAGGCGAGGAGGCAGTAGTTTGAGGCTACTGTTACAAGAGGCAGACTGGATAAAGAGATTGAACACGTTGATTCCTAATGGAATGAAAAAGGAGTTAGATCTAAATTGCTTCTTTTAAAAAGCCTTATCCACAGTCCCCTAGTTTATCTGTCACATTAAAGCCACTGGTTACTCTATTAATGTCTGTTCCTTGTCTCATACCCGTCGAAGGACGGATACTGAAACAGGAAAGGGATACGTTGTATTCCACCAGACTAGGACACCAGAGAAATCTGTGGACGTGGTGAAGTGGGTGGAGTAGAGGGTTGTTCCTGACTCATACACGATTCTGAATTTGTGTCATCCTCTCGTTAGATACTTCCTCTGTGGCATCTGCCCCATGGTGGCTATAACTTTGACTGGCTGGCACTCACATGCATCTCAGTACGTCCTACTGTACTTGAAACCGTAACTATGAGCTCAACCTCTACTGCCTGTGGTCAACTGCGACCTCTGTCCACCCAGGGTCCCTCAGTTAGGTCTTTTCTATATTTTAGAATAACTTTTAAGGGATTTGAAGAATTCTTACTGTAATCTCCTCTTGGTTTAACCTTAGCATTATTGCCAAGTGGTTTCGAGTATTGGTGACCTTTTTTGATAGATCTTGGCCAAACTGTAAATAAAGAATTTTGTTGCCCACTCCTGTGCGGAGAATATCCATCTCAAACTGATATATAATGGTCTAAAATATGCATACACCTTTAATTTATAGACATGTTTTGGCTGAGAAGTGCACTACATTTGTGATATTTCCACTTGTATAACTATTATTACCAGGTCCAGATTCTTACCTGTTATTCGGTTGGATTTTGTTCCTACATACTCATTGGATCGCCTCTACAGATGGATGAGTATCTGTTCCCCTATGTCATTATTTTGAAACAATATAAAATATAATTCAGAAGCACTTTGTACTTGTGGAGCTCAGCCTCTGCGTTTTGCTATTTAGGAAGTTCATGTTATTGTAGGAATAGGCATCCATTTACTTATTAGGAGGCACATTTAGTATGTTGGAATTACAGTATACTCCATTCACGTATCTGTCCACATATATCACATGTGTACTGTGTCTGTATGCTACCTATAGCTGTGTCATTTTTTATTTATATCACTTACAGTAAACATTTATACTGTATTTTTTTAACACCGTTATTGCATTAATTATTGTGGGGAACCAAATTGTTTGTATTTATCAAGTGTAAAATCCTTTACAAAATATTACTTTTTGATAAAACCCTTAAGATTTTCAGACCCAAAAATATGGCCGAGTGTCCATCTCTAGGTGTCTCTCTCCATATCGTTGTAAATTATTTCAAAGGTGCAGTACCCTCTTTTCTTTTTTTTGTTCCTCCTTTTATTTTTACATGGATGAGAAGCAGGGAGTCCTTGGGGCTAAAACACGCTATTTTCATTTAAGGGAGCCCCTCCAGGCCAAACAAAATGGAGGTTGAAATCTCTTGTGACGTAGGCCAATAGGAATCTGTGATGTCATGGCTTTCTATTGGTCCACATGATGCAAGGGATATAAATAACCAGGAAGTACATTTGTGCTACATTTCCAGGTAGGTATCTCCGGAACAAAAGGGTTCCCGGACCTGAAATTAATGCTGCTCAGATTCCATCCATTAAAAAAAGGGGAGAGGAGAGGAGGGGAAACTGCTTCTTTACATTTTATTTTAGTTTCCTAATTGTTTGTACCTATTTTAAGCACATTTCATGCTTTATTATACGATTTAATATTTTCCTCCTTATTTTGATTTTTTCCCCATCATTTGTTAAAAATACCAAAACCAAACAAATCAAGTTTTGGCAAAACGAGAACGAGACCACAAAAAACTTTAGAACCAAAACCATGCCCGAGACAAAATACAAAACATTTTTTTGTGTATCAAAACTCAAGTGAAAGTGCTCACCCTTACAAAATATTTCTATTTCCTTTCAAAAAACAGTTATTCCAGTTAAAAAAAAACTATTTTATGAAAGGTCTAGAAATTGCAAATACAGTACAGTTACGAGTTAATCTTTTACGTACTCGTAATTAATACATTTAAAAAAAAATGTGGAATGGCCAGTGAGCTTATGGAAAAAAATCTTGTCAAATACCCTAAAACGAGCACAAATTGTGTTTTATTTGCTAAAAGGGGTGTTTTTTGACGTGAGACCATGTGTGAAATGTTGAGTGCCTGTCTTTGAAGTTACAAGGAATCCAGACTTGGACAGCAGGTTTATTTCAGTTTCAGAAATAACTAGACCGCTCATAATAGGCGTTTGGACTCTGTTCAAAACAGTTCCCCCATTTTACCTGTGAAATTAGTTTAACTGGCTAAAATAATGATTCATACAAGAGGCAGACAAACCTTGAAGAACAGCATTTCCCACTTTGACAACATGTCAATGTGATGTTGTTTGGCTAATTTATGACTGGCCTTTATTGGTAATTTATTGCAAGCAAATGATACACTTTTCAAGAAAGCATGAATTTCACACCTAAACTGGATGGAAAATCTTTAGAAGCACGCTGTTAATAGAACACTGTTTCTAAATGAAATGTGCATGTTCTAGTGTAGTTGAATGATATAAAACCACACTTGAAATGATTTCATGTGCTGCTTTAATAGTTTATGTTAAAATGACTTCCTGATTTCTTTTCATGTATTTGAGCTCTGTGCCAAAGCATACACCCCTAAATAAAATTTCCTTCCTAAAAATTAATTTCCGAGTTTGATTTGAGAGACATTTATTGGACCCGTTGGACATATTTATAGTGCTAAGTATAAAATGTACATTTTTTATGCTGACTTTCTGCAATTAAAGTGCAATGTAATGTTAAGAAAAAATGTTCTGTTTGTCAACTATATAAATAGTTTCTGACCCCAGGAGTAAAAAAAAGTATGTTTTGCTTTTGTTCCTCATTACACTCCATGGCCCAATATGTATCCAATCAGCTGTATATAAGAAAAACATTCACCGCATCAAGTTAAACAGTTGGGCAGATGCTGCAAAAAGTGCTGTACATTTTAATGCTGCAGAAAAATGGAAAGAATCAGAAATATTTGCATTTTCTAATTATATATTTAATTATATTCACTAATTTGCTGTTATCCGTACTCCAAATAAGTGGATTACAACTTTTTTATTTCCTTCGGCTTTCCTTTCTGTTTGATGTTGCTGCCCTTGCTTTGGAGGGAGAGTTTCGTCTTCCTGGTAAGGGGAGCGCTGAAGAAGGTCCTTCTTTGTGGACCGAAACGCTGGGTTTCTTGTGTGCCTTTTTATAATATATACTCTTGGATTATATTTGAGTGCTGTCTCTTCATTAGTGTGTGTGTGTGTGTGTGTGTGCATGCGTGCGTGCGTGCGTGTGTGTGTGTGTGTGTGTGTGTGTGTGTGTGTGTGTGTGTGTGTGTGTGTGTGTGTGTGTGTGTGTGTGTGTGTGTGTGTGTGTGTGTGTGTGTGTGTGTGTGTGTGTGTGTGTGTGTGTGTGTGTGTGTGTGTGTGTGCTGTTTTGCTCCCTTAGCAAGGCTCGGCCAAACTGTAAATCTTTAGTAGAACTATGCGATTTTTGCAAAAACAATTGTCCTATAAGTCTTTGCGAAATGTTTTGCACGTCTCTATTTATACAATGTAACATTTTCAGACATTCAATACATTGGTATCTGCCTGGGACCATTCCATGAACAGGTTCGAGTACACTGTAGGATTTAAGTATTTCCTGTCTTTAACACCCTTGCCTGACAATGCTGTGTTAGCCCCTCTGGCATTAATACAGTTAAAATATGACAATGGCGTTGTTTCCTAGCTTCTTTACCTTGCGCTCACGCAGTTACTAAGCAGTGTATGTTGCATGTTTTATTACACATCCTTCTGTGATTAATCCGGATATAGATTACTTGTCCTTGTGCATATTGCAAAGCAATTGCTACATAATGGCTGAAGTTGTGTTCACGGCTCCTTATTTTCCTGATGGCTAATCATTTCTATATGTACAGAAGTAGGATTGTGCGCTGGGCCAGTTTCTTCCACTTCACCTGACACATGCCAATGCAAACACCTTTTATTTCTACCCAAGCACAGTTTAAACAGCAGTGCCAATGTTTAGTAAAGCGTTCGTTCAAAATACTTTTTAGGTTACAGTATTTCATTCTACAGTTTACATTTTAACTGTTCTGTTTATCTTCCAATCGTCGTGATCCTAATTGAAATAAAACAGCAATATTGTCTCACCGGACCTTATGCCTTTTCACACTTGGAAATACTTCTTCAAACATTGGAGGTGCCCAATGTTCAAGATACTTAGGCCTCTGTATGCATAGCAAAGGGAGCGGGAAGATGGCTTATTAAACAGGGGCCTTACATTTTGTAGCAAGCAGAGATGGAGACAGCACATACAACACTAGGAATTAAAGAAAGACCAGCAAACTCTTTCCATGGAGGAACTCTGATAAATATGCTAAACATGATCAAAATGAGAGGTTTGGGGGATTCTATTATTATTACACAATTCTCATACAAAACAGATAAAATATCCCTGTTCTAGGATATGTTCAGAACACGGGACAAACAGTTCCCATGTTTACAGCTGTAGCAGATGGCTGTATTGTACATATGTATAATGGTTTTTATATAGAGCTAGCGTACACATAACTGTACAAACTTACTATAAGGTTAAATAAAATATAAACGGTGTGGGTAACAGTAGCAAGTAAATAACAACATATGGCAAAAGGAGACCCTGGCCCAAAGAACTTACAATCTAAGGGCTATATTAGGATACTTACAGGCACAATAAATAGAAAAGTGCATTAAAAGTGCTGCCATTGTGGTTAAGTTAATTTGAAGTCAGTAGTACAGGCATAGATAACTTAATCAGATGCTTCTTTTAAGAGGTGATTAATAAGCTGGAAACAGAAAGTGAAAGTGTGTGATCAATATTGAGTGGAAGAGTTCCATAAATAGTGAGAGATTAGTGAGACGGGATTAAGATATGAGAGGGCTGTAAAGGTCAAAGGGGCAAAGACGACAGATCCGTTGGTCAAGCGAGCGGAGGAAGAACGAGAGATCAGAGTTGAAATATAAAAGTGCAGAAGATTATAAATCCTTAAAGGAAACAAGGAGAACTTTGTAAAGAGATTTCAGGAAATCAAAATTAGATATTTATTTATTTTATTTATTTATAAAATGTTTTACCAGGACGTAATACATTGAGAGTTACCTCTCGTTTTCATGCATTTCCTGGGCATAGAGTTATGATAACAGATACATGGTTACAAATAGATAGTTACATTACGTGAACAGGGTATACATTATATACAAGACATTGCACGCACAGTTAGAGATAATATATATTATAGGCGTATGTAACAGTTACAGACCAGATTAAAATGTGAGACAGCTTTAGTTTTGAAGGAACTTAGACTGGTGGCGGCTGTGAGAGTGTCCGGTAGATTGTTCCAGTTTTGGGGTGCATGGTAAGAGAAGGAGGAGCGGCCGGATACTTTGTTGAACCTTGGGACCATGAACAGTCTTTTGGAGTCCGATCTCAGGTGATAAGTGCTGCATGTGGTAGGGGTGAGGAGCTTGTTCAGGTAGCTGGGTAGCTTGCCCATAAAGAATTTGAATGCAAGACAGGAAAGGTGAACTTTGCGCCTAGACTCGAGTGATGACCAATCTAGTTCTTTGAGCATTTCGCAGTGATGTGTGTTGTAGTTGCATTGGAGAACAAACCGGCATATTGAGATATACTGTATGTCTAGAAGGGTAGCAATAGTATGAACAGATTGTAAGTGAGAGAGGTGTGTGGCAGGGAGTCCAGATAAAATAATGATCCAGTAATCAGACAGAGAGAATGAGGTATTCATGTTTTAGTAGTCGGGGAACAGAGGCAGCATATGTGTGCAATGTGGCGTGGAAGAAATGGCAAGACTTAGTAACAGCATTAATACAGTACAGGGAAGTAAGAGAGGGAGTAGGAGGCAAATGTAGTCCCTAGACATGTGTAGAATAAAGCTTCTGCCTCGTTTCGTCCACACAGGGTACTTGTGAGACTGGATAGATAATACTGCTACTGACTGTAATGGAGAAGAGAACAATAAGGACTAGTTTGGGAGCAGCTGGGAGTATGTGCAGCTCTCTCTTACGCATATTCAGTTAGAGGTGACAAATGGCCATGACAGCAGAGATTGCTGATAGGCACTCTGTGATTTGTGACTGAATTGAAGGTGTGTGGTCACGTGCAGATAAATATAGTTATATGTCATCAGCATAGGGATCATAGCTGATGCCAAAGGAGTTAATGAGGTCACCTAGTGAGAGGGTATATAAAGAGGAGAGTAGAGGACATAAAACTGACCCTTAAGGACCACATACAGAGAGATCCATAGAGGAGGAGATGACAAAAGAGACACAGAAGGAGCGATGAGGGTGAGGGCAGTGCCGTGGATGCGAAGAGGGAGAAGAATGTTAGGGGGAAGAGGGAGGTCAACAGTATTCAAAGCAGAGGAGAGGTCAAAAAGACTCAGGATGGGGTACTTCCCATGAGATTTGGCAATAAGGATGTTATTAGTTGCCTTGGTGAGGGCGGTAGCACACGTGGAATTATATGTAATAGCTTGAAAAGTTTAAATGGAATGCACTGAGAGTAATACTGTACTAGTATTTTAGGTTGGGTACATTAAATGCAGGAGACAGAGAAGAAAAGATGGGGAGAAAGAGACATTGATTGGAAATAATTTAAATCGAATTCCTTGAGGAGCTGAGTTTTGGGTGAGATAAATGAGTTTCTGGTGTTTATATATATATATATATATATATATATATAGAGAGAGAGAGAGAGAGAGAGAGAGAGAGAGAGAGAGAGAGAGAGAGAGAGAGAGAGAGAGAGAGAGAGAGAGAGAGAGAGAGAGAGAGAGAGAGAGAGAGAGAGAGAGAGAGAGAGAGAGAGAGAGAGAGAGAGAGAGAGAGAGAGAGAGAGAGAGAGAGAATATGTCTATATATATATATATGTGTGTGTGTGTGTGTGTGTGTGTGTGTGTGTGTATGTATGTATGTATGTATGTATGTATGTATGTATGTATGTATGTATGTTATATATATATATATATATATATATATATATAATTATATATTGCAGGTTTCCTTTCTGTACACATCTTCAATATTCGTTCATTCCCAGAGGGTGTTAGATGTATTGTAACAACATGCTCCTTTCTACAAACATACGGGGGATTCAATACGATCCATTGCAGAATAGCTCACCTGTTCTGGCATTCATTTGAGTGACAGTTGGTGCCGGATCAGGTAAGGTATTCCACCACAGATCTGCATGAATCACCGCCTTCAGAGGCTCTTTGGCAGAGATGTATCAGCACAAAGACATTATGGTGCTTTAGGTTTTGGTCTTTGTTGTGGTACACAGTATGTAAGAAATGTGGTTTTCAAGCTGATAACAGTTGCTGCGGACAGTTAAGCAGAGAGCAGTATGTCACTCACATTTAGTGAAAAACTTGATAAGGTCGCAAACCTCCACCTGTCATCACTGTTACCAAGAGACACGCAAACCTCCGCCTGTCATCACTGTTACCAAGAGACACGCAAACCTCCACCTGTCATCACTGTTACCAAGAGACACGCAAACCTCCACCTGTCATCACTGTTACCAAGAGACACGCAAACCTCCACCTGTCATCACTGTTACCAAGAGACACGCAAACCTCCACCTGTCATCACTGTTACCAAGAGACACGCAAACCTCCGCCTGTCATCACTGTTACCAACCCCCAAGCAAACCTCCGTCTGTCATCACTGTTACCAAGCGCCACGCAAACCTCCACCTGTCATCACTGTTA
This sequence comes from Ascaphus truei, assembly GCF_040206685.1. Classification (NCBI taxonomy): domain Eukaryota; kingdom Metazoa; phylum Chordata; class Amphibia; order Anura; family Ascaphidae; genus Ascaphus; species Ascaphus truei. Next base: position 40,818,378 of record NC_134499.1, read on the forward strand.
CCAAGCGCCACGCAAACCTCCACCTGTCATCACTAATACCAAGCCCGACGCAAACCTCCACTTGTCATCACTGTTACCAACCCCCAAGCAAACCTCCACCTGTCATCACTGTTACCAACCCCCAAGCAAACCTCCACCTGTCATCACTGTTACCAACCCCCATGCAAACCTCCACCTGTCATCACTGCCACCGACGCCCAAGCAAACCTCTGCCTGTCATCACTGTTACCAAGCCCGACGCAAACCTCCACCTGTCATCACTGTTACCAACGCCCAAGCAAACCTCCGCCTGTCATCACTGTTACCAAGCCCGACGCAAACCTCCACCTGTCATCATTGTTAGCAACACCCAAGCAAACCTCCACCTGTCATCACTGTTTCCAACCCCCACGCAAACCTCAACCTATCGTCACGGTTACCAGGCCTGACGCAAACCTCCACCTATAGTCACTGTTACCAGGCCTGACGCAAACCTCCACCTATCGTCACTGTTACCAAGAGCTACGCAAACTATCTTTTGCACCTACTTTTGGCGAACCCTAAATTGGTGTTTTTCTTATACAAGCCACACACTGGTTATCTTCCCACGCACAAGTATCTTGTGCTGCGTCTCCACTGTCGTTATCTAGCTGTAAATCTGCCCCCTTATTGCCCAGTCACTTGAATAGTCTTCACAGGGCAAAATTAACTAAGCTGTGCTAGAAGGTATCTCACGTAGTAGCACTGTTTAGTAAATATGGATTGTTTTTAGGAATAGTTGTCTGTCTTCTGTATTATGTAATTACTTTATCCAATGAAAAAAATGTTCTGTGTTAGGAATCCATCTTAATTCATTAATATTTTAACTGTTTTCCTCATTTTCATTTGTTTTGTGAAACATTATTTTAGTAATAAAGTATTACCAAGAAGAAAAAACATTGCAAAATAAAGCAGCACATCTTTATTTCACTATACAATGGAATCTCTTCAGAGGCGATTACTTCATTAGATCTAAAACTTTGTTTTTCCCAAGTGGACTTCAAATAGAAAACACATTGAACTGGAGAACAACATCAATTCATTTATATGTATGTTACATTTTGTATAATAAATAGAAAACATTGCCGAACATGTGAAACATTTCTAAAGCGTAAATGAAATAAATTCCAATTGAAATTTAAGTAAGCAGTTAGATGCTTAAATGACAGTGATTGTCATGTTTACAAACAATATTCATAGGCAAAAATTCATTTCAGTTGAACTGGTTCCATGCAAGGGACTGAGTAACGTTTTACTTACAGCACATCCAGCGATTTTGTGTTTGGAGCGTTGCCGAACGTGGCTCTGTTTGGAGAACGCAATAAGCAATGTCAACACAGCTTAGAGGTAAGAACACTGACCCTAAAGTGGGCGAGAGGTTCCAATCGCAGTCAGCTGTCCTTGTGACCTTGGGCAGGTCACTTTATTTCCTTATTTGGGGAATTGGAGTGTACACTCTCTGGAATAGTAACTCATTTGTGCCTGAACAATTCTGTCAGTGTTACTGTATATAAGAAAAAAAAATATTTTACCCATATCTGCATTTTATTTCCAAATCTTATACAGTATTCCATTTTTTCAGTAAGCTACAACTAGGTAAATAAATGGTTGAAAATCTTGTTAATCCCCAAGCACATGCTCCTGTCTGAAAAATGGGGGCAAAGCACTGAACAAAATATATAGCAGAAAAAAATTATATCAAATGTTATGATAATAATAATAACCTTTTTTATATAGTGCTTGTGACGGCCGGGGCAACCTGGCATATTAAAGGTTAAGCCCGGTCAGTGCCTCTACCAGTCAAGGTGGAGGCCAGGTCTCTGGCTTAAAAAGACCATCTTATTTCAGCCAAAATGGCTGACACAGTTGTGGGTGATACTGTGTGCTCCTCTAGCAGCCATTGTTCATCCCAGATTGTGGCATCTATCTCTGCACGAGGTATCAGGCTGAAATTGGAAACCAATGACTGGGTCCTAGCCCCGACGGACTCAGTTTCCAGTGGTCAGTTTGAATGACCCACTCTCCTTAAGCCCACCTCTGAGGACTGTCCTAATGCACTGCCACCTTCCATGTCCCTGATTGGTCCATCACAGATGAAACCTTGCTCTGTGATTGGCCAACGTAGCATCCGTGCTGTGATTGACCTGCGTTCAGTATTCCATGTTTTTAGATGGAGACCGGGAAACTATATAAGCCCTGCTGATCAGTTGGTCTGATTAGAGCCAGACTCACAGTCTGGGAGGCAGGTGGTGTGTTACTCCGAGGTTTTCGCCGGAGACACAGATCCAGAACGAGGCTCAGTGGTATAGACGAGCGGGACTTTTAAACTTGCTAGGATGCAACTATCATCCCCTCGGTACTGTGTTACCCCGAGACTCTCGGCGTGTGGAAGACATCCTGGGTAAGCCTACCGAAGTGGCACCCAGCACCTAGCAAGCTAGTATTCCCCCAAGAACCCTTGTTTCGGTGTGTGTAACCCTTAAGCTGTGTATTGTGTAACTCCTGTTGGCTCCCGCTGAAAGAAACTTGTTTTAATTAACTCCTCCGTTCTGTCTGGTGATTACGATCCCCAGTAATTTTCCTGGTCTCCTGTGAGCCTGTGACTGCTCCTTTGGCCCAATGGAACTTCACAATTACAAAAAGGAAAAAAGAAGAAAACATTTAAGGTGATGTAACCCCTCAGTTAACTACCACAGACTAACCTCCTGCTGCTGAGGCGGGGGCCTGAGTTCTGTCTCCCCGTTATGGCTGCAGATATTTACCCACTGAGTACGTGGCCCTAGGTCAGACAACAGGACACAACACCAGGGTATGTATAACCAAATAACTATTTATATTCAAGCCCAAAAAATAACAATCAGAGTCATCCTCAGGGTGAGGGCCACATACATACAATTATACTTATAAATCAGCACTGCGCGGTTCTGTATGTTTGGAGAGATAGTTGATAGAGATAGATGAGAGATAGATGATAGAGATCTATGTCCCCACAGTCCTTGTAGTTGGATGATACCATAAATGTTGGAGCTCTTATAACAATGGTGCTCCGTAGCAGGCCTGTCTTTTCTTACTGTCCTTCAGATGTATTTTGCAGCAATGATGGATATCCTCTGCTCCTTCTTGCAGCTCCCTTGGACTGGAGGGCTGATGATCTTTCCCCTTGGATCCTATTGGGAAGGGCTTCTCAGAACCAGCAGCCTTCTCTCCTAGTGCTCTCCTGCAATTTACTGGATCCCTCTTTCCTCGCACTCCTATTGGCTGCCCTGCACATGTCCCTGTCCCAGCTGCTATGGCTTCTGGGAGTCGTAGCCCAACTACTGCTGCATTGGCATTGGCTATCTCTATCCCAGCAACACAGCATAGAACAACTCAGCCAGGAAACAGCATGTACGAATGGCTGTGGTCTCAGGACTGCCATCTGTATAAAATAAAGGGAATGTTTTCTCCTCCATACAACTGCTGTGTTCTGTCTAGGAGTAACACTTATAAAAGAGACCAAGCACAAGGAAAGACAATACAGGATGGGATGGTACTGCAATTATTAAATGTTGGGCAGGTTGTGGTTCATTCATTGGGTAAACAGGTAGTTCTTAACACTCGCCAAATGGCCTAGCTCAGCTGGAGCGGACTTCATCGCCAAGCGCCGCTGCCTGCTGTGCAGGACATGAGAGGATGGAATATCGCCAGCTTTGGGAGAGTTTACTGCACATCACAGACGTCTAGGAGACATGTAACCTGGCTATGGCAAAATACTAATTAATTCAAAAAGGATCAATTAAAAACAGTTATAGCACTCACAAACAAACAAAAAACAGAGCACAAAGGAAAGACAATATCATTTTTTTTAAATCACTTTATATAAATAATGAACAAATTTAAAACTTACAATATCCTAATGTATGTTGGACATATCCACACAGTCCCTCCCATAGTATGGACAAGATGGTCCCGTAAAGTCTCTCTAGCGAGATGAACACCAGAAAACAAGCGTATACAGCAGAGGGACGAAGCTAAAGTCCTGTAACCAGTAGAAAACTGCTGCAGAGCTCTTTGCAGCGTTCTCGTTGGCTCAGGGAAATGCCTGGTGTTTCACATCACAACGTCCTGCGTTAATAACATGATGACCTGCAGCACCGCTACGCGTTTCGCATCACATACGCTTCATCAGGGGACACGCGAGATGCCCCTGATGAGGATTACTTTGCAGCATATTTGCTGAGTCGCTGTTTATTTGATACTAGAGATACAGTTGTAAAATATTCAGGGCTGCAATTATGACCCACAGGACATATTCTAACTTGTTTGTTAGCACTTTGCAAACTAGCCGAATGAAATGAAAATAACTGTGCTAGAATAGACTTTATATTGAGCAGCAGATTCAAACTCATCTATTCTTAAAATTGTGGATGATCATCTGGAAAGGGTATATATATGCTGAAAGCGAGAGCTACATGTGGTCCTCAAACACACAAATAGTTCTGAAATATTTTACTTATTGAAATGTGGTTTACCTCAAAATGTTTCGGTCTAGGCAGCCTACTAGCTTATTATCTGTATATTATGTGAGATAGGGTTAGATAGAAGTTAGAACTTGTCGAATGCAATAGGTCTCTAAATATGTCAACTTTAGTAGTAGTTTTCAAAATCTACTTTGAATTTCCTGCAGTCTGCGCATTTTCCATCAGCCCTAAATATTCATTAGCGATAGAGGTCAGTCTTTTTTAAATAGACACATGCAGCGCCCATTCTTCATAACATCATCACGAAAGGGCCGGAGACGCACAATATCGTGGTAATCAAGTACAGCTCTTTGGATACCAGATACACCACCAGTGAAGTGGACAACATCATCTCTCCCCTCTCTCCTCCTGATGACATCTTATACTGATAAGTATCTGCCGTATACACCTTCAGCATAGCATCATTGCTCTGATCATACCCTGGCTGCATCTTCCCCTCCTCACAGTTCCTGGAGGCTTACAGATTGTCTCAAATGAATGTTTTTTAAATAATTGAGTGAGTGCATGTCCTGGCGGCCTCTCTGTTATGTTAATAAATTTGTGTTTTTTACAATGGTATTATGCTATGGAGCTGGCGCTTCTTCTTCTTTTGTTCTTGTAGATTCCCTTGATCTGGCCGCTAGATCAGATAGAAGCTGCCTCCCATACAGTGACTGGAACACCTTTCTGGACTTGTTTTCATCTACCTATTGGACTGGTCTGTTCTATTTTTATTTGTTCACTGGACACTGTTTTATCCATATAATTTCATTTTTGTGTTAAACTATTTTTTCTTTTATATATAACTTATTTTTGTTATATATATTACCATCAAATTCAATTAATGTTTTCACTATTTTCACAATTAGTTAACACAATTAGTTATTGCACTATTTTTAGAACACTCCTACACTTACACACTGATAGCGCTACTTTTTTCTTTTTTCCCCCTGTATGTATATATATATATATACATAAATATATGTATATATTTATACTATATATATATACTGTATATATAAAAGGGAACGTAACTGCGTCATCACGCAAGCGCATGACAGGCCATATCGAGCGCTGATACACATTGCGGCCAGCAGAGATTGGAGATTTTCCTAAAACTCAAAGACTGCATCATTGATTTTAAGGAGCCTTTCTACTCATGCACCAGAGAACATCTACCAGCAGCTTCAAGTGAGATTTGGACTGCAGGGTCTGGAGGCTGAGTGACCAGAGTTGGCGGTGATATATCACACACTGCTTGATTTTAACCTACCCTTGTGAGTGGATTTTCTACCCCCCCCCCCCCCTTCCCAATAAATGTACTGTATTATGCTATGGGGCGTGCGCTCTCTTTTTTTTCCTTTTCTAATATATATATATATATATATATATATATATATATATATATATATATATATATATATAGAGGTATCAGTACCGTGTTAGCCGAGCTTCAATAATCAAAAAATAAATAGATGATACCATTCTGTGGCTAACGAAATGCTTTTATTTGTGCGAGCTTTCGAGATACACTGATCTCTTCTTCCGGCGATGTTACAATGAATGAAGCAAAAGGTATACTTAAAAACAGTGTCTCTTGGAATGTTATCTGTGCTGTTCCTTCCCCCGGTGTGGATGTGTTTTATGGCTAGAGGTGTCAAAAGGTTACTGAAAGCAAGTGAAGAAAGAGTGTGTATGTGTATCAGTGTGAATAAAAATTAATGGAGAGCCCACAGTATATACAGTGCTTTACACAAGGTGTGTGTGGAGTGGGAGTGGATATAAATGGTGTGTGTGGGTGTGTTAATGTGAGAGTTTGTAGCACAACTAAAAGTGTGTGTGGATACTAAGTGGTCCCTATTGGTGTATAGGGTTGGAAAAACAAGGAGTATTAGTATGTGTGAGAGACAGCTGTGTGTGCATACATATAGCACAGTATGTACAGACATGGCCTTATATATAATGTCAACTGGGTATTTCAGCCAAAAAGAGATTGACCGGTTGCGTTTTACTATATAGAAATACCCCTTAAGGATGTAGCACACACAGTATACTGCAAAACATGGGAGAAGCCCAAAAAGACACCTCTTATTGTGTGCACACTTACATTAAACTGGCTGATACAGGGTGGTCTACAGACATATATTCTTTATGGGTGTAATTAGTGAAGAAACTTAAAACATAACGTTTATTCCGAAATAAATTCAATTAATGTATCAAAAAATGACTAAAAACTTAGAGGGGGGGAGGTTAATATTTGGTATCAGTAACCAAAATAGTAATTAATGTATGGACAAGCAGACTGGTTAACAAGCTATTCCTAAACAACAGGACTGGCTAAAAAAAACAAACCTGCTAACCATAGTGTAGAAGATTACTATTAGGATGCAATGACCTGCCAGAACAATCTAATTGTGCCTATAATATACAGATAGCTGCCTGGAATGATATCTATGGAAACAGGGCTGGTTTAGTATAAGCCTGTATTTGCCCTGTATCTCACACAGGTGCCTGCGGGATTACATAGCTAGATAACCAGGAGAGTTCAATATAAAAATATTCCATAGAGATATGCTCTAGCAAGTATGGGTAGATACCTATAGTAATTAGGAACTGGATATAATTCCTCAAAAAAAACCTTCTGAGCAGAGTGCGCACGCAGTCCCCCGCTTCAGCTCAGCTGGCCGAAGTGCAATGAGCCAGCCTCCCCCTGGGAGAGCCACCTAAATGATCATGACTGAACCTCTTCTGCCAGGTAAGTTTCTACAAACTAGCACACTAAATAGCACACTAACTAGCACACTAACTAGCACACTAACTAGCACACTAACTAACACACTAACTAGCACACTAACTAGCACACTAACTAGCACACTAACTACCTGATACAAAGAAACGCACAGAAACCTTTACCATTTGTGGAAGGATACAGCTAAGTACAGAGCGAAACATAATGAAATATAGAGATCACTCCTATTTCTGCTTTGCTTCCACTCAAGAGATGGGGTGGAACCAAAGCCGGCACAGTCCTGCCATGAGGGTGCGGCTAAACCTTTGACCTATCTAGTAAGTCGCAACTCTTTCTAGAAGTTCCAAACCACAAAGAATGTTTGCGGTAAGAAGCTACAATGTGTTTTTTGGCCCAGCGTTTGATCTTTCTCGTTGGATGTTTATTTGTTTGAAAGCACTGCACATTTAGAGAACGTAATGCTGGTATTGCAGCCACTTGGAAGACTCAGAACAAGCTTACTGTAAGAGTGTATTTACCTATAATGAGTTATAATTAATAATACATTAAATAACGTCGCTTATAATAGCTCAGACAAAAATACCCCTTTCCTAATGATGATATTTAGCCAGATGTTAACCAGAATCCTGTTTTATCATTAATAAGTTTGCAGTCTTTTGAACAGTAATTAGAAGTAGTTTCCACATTGCTTTGTTTATATTGACAACACTTTATGATGTTTCATAATTTCCCAGTAAAATATTTGCTTAGCATTTACAAAAGTTCTGCAAATGATTTTCCTGTCCCACAGATAAATACTTCTTACCACATGAAATGATACATTGCTAAGCAATTCAGTACAGGAAAACTTATATTACGTTTCATGATACGCTATGTATGTTTTCCTAGTTGTACAAAATTACTTTTTTTTTTGCAATATGTAAAATGTTGGTGATGAATAAAGCAGAACTGGTAACTGTAATTTAATTGGCTATATTAAAAAAAAATATATATATATATATGTTTTAAAAGAACATAGGGATTACATAGTTCTTCATATTTTTTTTGTAATTGACATTCAATTTACCATATTGGCACGATTATAAGGCAATGTTTTTATTTTAATAAAGTGAAGTTGAGAAATCCATACTCACCTTATAATGGGGACCCACCAACTTTGCGAGCCAATCAGCAGTCGGATGTATGAGCTTGGAGGGTAAAATTGAGGGAGTTCCACCTTGGGGGCCTGAGGCAGCCATGTTGCTTGTGGCAGGAAGGTCAAACCGAGAGAGAGACACAGAGAGAGACACAGAGAGAGACACAGAGAGAGACACAGAGAGAGACAGAGAGAGAGAGACATGGAGAGAGACACAGAGAGAGACACAGAGAGAGACATGGAGAGAGACACAGAGAGAGACAGAGAGAGAGACACACTGAGAGACACACTGAGAGACACACTGAGAGACACACTGAGAGACACACTGAGAGACACACAGAGAGAGACACAGAGAGAGACACAGAGACACGGAGAGAGACAGAGACAGAGAGAGACACACAGAGAGACACACAGAGAGACATGGAGAGACACACAGAGAGACACACAGAGAGATATGGAGAGACACACAGAGAGTCACACAGAGAGTCACACAGAGAGTCACACAGAGAGAGACAGAGAGTCACACAGAGAGAGACACAGAGAGAGACACAGAGAGATACACAGTGAGAGACAGAGGGGGAACAGAGAGATACACAGAGAGACACACAGAGAGAGACAGAGGGGGGAACAGAGAGAGAGACAGAGAGAGAGACAGAGACAGACAGACAGACAGAGCGACAGAGACAGAGAGAGAGAGACAGAGAGAGAGACAGAGAGAGAGACAGAGAGAGACACAGAGAGAGACACAGAGAGAGACACACAGAGAGACATAGAGAGACACAGAGAGAGACAGAGAGAGACAGAGGGAGAGACCCAGAGAGAGAGACCGAGAGACACAGAGAGAGAGAGACAGAGAGAGAGAGACACACAGAGAGAGAGACAGAGAGAGAGACACACAGAGAGAGACACACACACAGAGAGACACACACAGAGACAAACACACAGAGACACACACACACAGAGAGACACACAGAGAGACACACAGAGAGATACAGAGACACGGAGAGAGACAGAGAGACACACAGAAAGAGACACAGAGAGAGAGACATGGAGAGAGACAAAGGGAGAAACAGAGAAAGACACAGAGAGAGACACACAGAGAGACACAGAGAGACACGGAGAGACACACAGAGAGTCACACAGAGAGAGACAGAGAGTCACACAGAGAGAGACAGAGGGGGAACAGAGAGACACACAGAGAGAGACAGTGGGAGGAACAGAGAAAGAGAGAGATAGACAGACAGATAGACAGAGAGAGACAGAGAGAGAGACAGAGAGAGATAGAGACACAGAGAGAGACACAGAGAGAGACAGAGGGAGACAGAGGGAGAGACCCAGAGAGAGAGAGACAGAGAGAGAGAGAGAGACACACACAGAGAGAGACACACACACACAGAGAGAGAGAGACACACACACACACAGAGAGAGACACAGAGAGAGACACAGAGAGAGAGACACAGAGAGAGAGAGACACAGAGAGAGAGAGACACAGAGAGAGAGAGACAGAGAGAGAGAGACACAGAGAGACAGAGAGAGACACAGAGAGAGAGAGACAGAGAGAGAGAGAGACACACACAGAGAGAGAGAGACACACAGAGAGAGAGAGAGACACAGAGAGAGACACAGAGAGAGAGACACAGAGAGAGAGAGACACAGAGAGAGAGAGACACAGAGAGAGAGAGACACAGAGAGAGAGACACAGAGAGAGAGACACAGAGAGAGAGACACAGAGAGAGAGACACAGAGAGAGAGAGACACAGAGAGAGAGACACACAGAGAGAGACACAGAGAGAGAGACACAGAGAGAGAGACACAGAGAGAGAGAGAGACACAGAGAGAGAGACAAACACAGAGAGAGAGAGAGACACAGAGAGAGAGAGAGACACAGAGAGACACACAGAGAGACACAGAGACAAAGAGAGACACACAGGGACAAAGAGAGACACAGAGAAAAAGAGAAAGACTGAGATAAAGAGATAATGAGGCTGTGAGAGACTGCGAGAGATAGAGACTGAGATAAAGAGAGACTGAGACAGAGAGACTGAGAGATACACAGACACACAGACAGACACTGAGAGTGTGACAGTGTGTGAGAGTACACTGTTTTCTTTCCAGCTGCTTCTGAAATTAGAGGGTCACCTGATTTTTAGGGTCGCCCTATAGTCGGGAAAATACAGTACTGTACTAGAGGTTTAGCTTAACATAGGGAAATACTACATTCATTGATTGTGTGCTTCATTTGATATAGGATTTTTATTTAATGCAGGTTTGAGGCAGGGGCAATCTCTGAACCCCATTCATTTAAGCTCCAGGGGCGCCATGCTTCCGGAGATACTTATCTCCACATGGGGTGTCGGTATCTCTGCAAAGTTTTAAAGCTGCCAGGTCATGTGGGCCAATAGGAAGCCGCACCAGATGATGTCACAGCTTCCTATTGGACCGCAGGAAGTGGGAGCTTTGAAAATATACCATTACATTAACCCAGCTGGTGAGCCAGAGCGGCTACTAGCACCCCCTATGGAGGTAAGTATCTCAGGAAGCAGGGGGTCCCCAGAGCTGAAATTAATTGGGTACATCCCCTGATTTAATCCAATGTCAAAAAATGCAATGAGGTGGAGGGGTGAGGCCACTTGAATTGCCACTTTAAGCTTCAGATAATGGTAGGACATACAGAAAGAGAGAGTTGGTGACATGAGACTGGAGAGAACGGGAGAGGTCAGGGGAGGAGAGATAGATTTGGGTATTATCAGCATAAAGATGATACTGAACGCCAAGTAAGTGTATTAGCTTTATTAGAAGAATGGGGTCTGGAGTGAGGAGCGTAGAGGTCTAAGGACAGAGCATTGTGAGACTGAAGAGAAGGAGACACTGTGAGATACGTGGGGAGTGACCCAGGAGAGGGCTGTGTCACGGAGGCCAATAGAGTGTGAAGGAGAAGGGAGGTATCAACATTATCAACTGTATCAGCTGTATCAGCTGTATCAACGAGCTCTAAGAGAATAAGTGAAAAATAAATTAGACTTGGACATTGCTGTGGGTCAGTCATTGTGGCTGGGCAGTTAAGCCTACTGTCTTCACTGTTTTTTTGTTGCCCTCTCTTTGTCCCAATGTGGATCAGTCTAGTGAACAGCAGCATCTCTGTACTAGTATTGAGGATAGTACAATTAAAAATCAACAACCAATGACCAACAAGTCATACAAGGCTATCTGCCGCCTTTTTTTACGAATCTGCAAAAAAGAAAAGTGCTACCCCGAAAGGGGCACATTTATCAAGTGCTGACACGGGTTATCGCACCCGTTCCGGCATTAACTCCCATTGAAATCCACCTGAACAGGGGCTATAAACCATACAGGCACCTGATAAATGTGCTACATAGTGTAGTAAATATATTAATCAGAAAAAGGGAGAAGTTAAGAAAATGCACTCACAATAAAATATATAGTGAAAGTTCAGAGCACTATTACCACAGGTCTTCCTGTTCTCCTTCGTGTAGCTCCCCTTTAGATGTGGGCGATCTGCTTCTGACCCCATAACTCCATGTTTCAGACCTGCCACTGTATCCACATGATCGTGTTTGTTTTCGAACACCAGCGGAGTTACACTATGCGCTCTAGGCCTCGTCTGGTTAATCAGCTTTGCCCAGCCTCCCTGAACCATCCCATCAGCTGAAGCAAGAGGTTGCAGTAATAAGGTGGAATTCCAGCCTCTATATGCTCCTGCAACTTCACAAACAGCAACAAGTCATCACCAGCTACACTGTATCCTATATCTATACTCCTTATTGATACAGGGGAAGGCAAACAAAAAACCCCAGTGTCATATCATCATCATATCTCATCAAGGGGAAAATAAATTCCTTCCTGACTCCAAGAATTGGCAATAGGATTATTCCCTGGATCAACATCCTTCCCATGTTTACTTATTTGGTATATCCTTGTATACCTTTCCATTCTAAAAAGATGTCTAACCTTTTTTTGAACAAATCTATTGTATCTGCCATCACAATCTCCATGGGTAATGAATTCCACACTGTAACTGCCCTTACTGTAAAGAACCCTTTCCTTTGTTGCTGGTGAAATCTCATTTCCTCCAACCTTAAGGGATGTCTCCGTGTCCTTAATACTGCCCGTGGGATGAATAGTTCTTTTGAAAGCTCCTTGTACTGTCCCCGAATATATTTGTATATAGTAATCATATCCCCTCTTAGACACCTCTTTTCTAATGTAAATAAATCTAATTTAGCTAGCCTCTCCTCATAAGTTAGATTGCCCACCCCCTTTATTAATTTGGTGGCTCTTCTTTGCACTCTCTCTACTTCCATAATATATTTTCTAAGGAGTGGTGCCAAAATTGTACTCCATATTCAAGGTGTGGTCTTACTAATGACAAAAAAAACTAACTAATATACATAAAACAAACGCTAAGACCTAACTGAAATTTTCTACCTGTGAAGTGAAATGTGCCTAATAAGTCCTATTTGCGTGTAAATAACAAATGAACAGTGAATTCAAAGTGAATCAATAATGATTCCCTACTGCACCGACACACTTTATTCGAGCAAATACCCGGTATGTACCTGGCAGATACCTGGAATGCGCCGCTCCTCACCTCTGACAAGCCCCGTTGCATTTGCCTTCCCAGCCTGGGTTCATGCCTGGCTGATGGGCGGCTGATCTGTTAAATGATAATGATTAGGATTTAATAGGCTGCAATGCTTCGCGTGTCTACCAGATGGCATAAATTCATGAATTGTAATGCAGTATATATATATATACTGTGCAGAATTGAAGCCAGCAGGAATACAATGCTTCAATCCCTGCTTGGAAAATAACTCAATGCACTCGGGCAGAAAACAGTCACAAACCTCAATACACCCGGGTATACCCGAATTCGTGGGACTAGCCGAGCTCGAATAAAGTGTGTCGCCAGTGTATGTGAAGAGAGATTCAATTATGATAGCTGCCAAGGGGATCTCGCACACTAGTACTCTCAGATGGACTTGTTACATAGAAAGAAAGGAAAACAAATGTAGTCCCTGGCGCTTAGATAATAAAGATACTTAAATACTAATGCTTTGTAAAGGGGCGTAATTATGTTTACTTCCCTTCCATCCAGAGCCCGTTTAATGCAAGATAAGATCTTGTTTGCCTTTGCAGCTACTGCCTGACTTTGGGCACAATTGCTAAGCCTGCTGTCTACAAGCACTCCTAAATCCTTCTCCATCAAGGATTCCCCCAATATATCCCCATTTAATTTGTAAGTCGCCTGTTTATTCTTGCATGCCAAATGCATAACCTTACATTTATCTGTATTAAACCTCATCTGCCATTTACCTGCCCACGTTTCCAGTCTATCCAAGTCCTTCTGAAGAGAAATTACATCCTGCTCTGATTCTATTACCTTACACAATTTAGTATCATCAGCAAAGATGGAGACTTTGCTCTCGATGCCAACCTCAAGATCATTAATAAACAAGTTAAAAAGCAGGGGTCCCAGTACCGATCCCTGAGGTACTCCACTCACGACCTTAGCCAACCTGAAAAAGTTCCATTTATGACAACCCTCTGTTGTCTGTCCTTTAACCAGTTTTCAATCCAGGTGCATATATTTTTACTGAGTCCAATTTTCTTTATTTTGTACACCAACCTCTTGTGTGAAACCGTATCAAAAGCCTTTGCAAAATCTAAGTAGACCACATCAACTGCATTACCCTGGTCTAAATTCCTACTTACCTCCTCAAAGAAACAAATAAGGTTAGTTTGGCATGATCTATCCTTCATAAATCCATGCTGACATTTACTAATAATTGTGTTTTCCATTAGGTATTCCTGAATATTATCCCGCATTAAACCTTCAAGTAGTTTCCCCACTATTGAAGTCAGGCTTACAGGTCTGTAATTTCCCGGTTGTGACCTAGCTCCCTTTTTAAATATAGGCACCACATCTGCTTTACGCCAATCTTGTCGTACTAATCCTGTGGAAATTGAGTCCTTGAATATTACATGTAATGGTTTGGCTATTACTGAACTTACCTCCTTGAGAACTCTTGGATGTATGCCATCGGGGCCTGGTGCCTTATTTACTATAAAAAAAAATTCAGGGTTGAGGTGGCGCCATCGTGTGCCGTCAGTCAGTTGCGCAGAGGATAGCGTCGGCATTTGGAGCTGTGAGCAGTGAGAGCGCCTCCAGCTCAGTGTACATCACCCCTTACCTGTTACTAGCTGCGGACGGCACATTGTCAGTCGTTCTACAGCAGCCTAGTTTATGTAAGTAAACATTTGGCTGTTTTTTATCTTTATTAAAGTTTTTAGCAATCTGCACCATTATCTCCTATGTCATTTCCTTTCTGGGGATCCACGGAGATGACTATTGAGCATTCAAGCTGTGGTATACCAGGAGGAGGTGTTGACCAAAGATTGACAGCACGTGGGATTCGTGAGGTCTACGAGAAAACGTTGCTTAAAGCACAGATTCTCTCAACTGAACATAACAGCATTATTCTTGTAAGTTGATTACTTTTAAGACCTTAGAGCTGAAACCTGGTGCTTGTTGCTGAGCAAAGGTCTTTTCTCTTATCTATTCACCTGTAGGAGGATCATTGAGGTACCAGCCAGCAGCGGACTTACCATTTCATTCTCGCTTGAATTACTAAGAGAACTTTCAAAGCTTTATGGACATTGCATTGGACTGGGGTAACTGTTGTTATCATTAGTGCCGGGTTTTTTGCATTGTGTATTATTATCAACTGAAAAATAGGTTTATTTTATATTGGTGCCTTTTGAAACTGCTGCTTTTTCTCTCTTAACCCTTGCTTTGTGTATGTTTGTGCCATTTTCCATTCCAGAGAAACCAAGCCCCAAAACACTGGAGTCCTGGTTGGTTTGGAAAGGTTGTGGGTGATTTATATAGAGGGACCTGCCTCTAACCAACAGGAAGTGACATCGCACAGCTTTCGACATTGCCATAGCCATCACAGAGGCTGGACTCAGAGCGTAAGACAAGCAGGAAATTACAACCACAAGATTTAATGATTGTGTTTAAAAACCACTGAAGCCAAAGAAAAATAATATCAACAGGATTGCCAACCTGGCTCCATTTAATTATGAGATTGTGATTCATTCCTTGCGTTGTAAATCTAAACCTGAGTCATCCCAGTCTGGATACTTGGATAACCAGTCCTGGTCTAATGGGAGTCATTTTATGTCTGGCAATGTGTCCATTACAGGGGAATGTGTGGCCAAAATCGGGCAGAATAACCGCTTTGGCAGATAAAGAATATGGCCCATAGTCCCATGATGTCATAGAGTTAGGTTGGCGACATTGTAACAATAACCCTTTCAGGAACGCGGAACCCTTTTGCTGCCAGATTGTAACAGGGCCCTCTAGCAGCAAATTGGGTTGTAAAAGTGAGAATTGCTTTGGGAACAAGGCTCCATAGTATTATGTATAGTAATATCAATGTAGGAGGGGATTGCTACTTTAAAAATAAAACACGTTGCCAAAGTCTGCAGCAACTGAAATACCCTGTATAAGCTAAAGGCATTCAGGCAGACCAAAATGTTTCAAATTGCAACAGTCTAACCAGGAAAGGACCCGACCGTTAACCAATTACATTTTACCATATCCCGTACCCTCATCTCTAATTTCATGAAATGTGCACCGTTTGGGATGGGGGAGGGAAATGAAGTGAGGACAAAATGAATACGGAATAAAAATATTCTTATACGCACCAGTAAGAAGAGTATATTGTGGGCAAATCGACATCTTTTCCTCTAGTGCATTGACTCTTTTGATAACATTATACCAGGTGGCGCATTAAACACACGACAACTTCTACTTATTCGCACCCATTATTATAGCTGCACCTCCCTAACGATCCGCGCCCCCCCTGCAGAGCCGCTATGGATGCGTGGGCAGGGAGAGTCGACACAAAATCAGCTTGGCAAATATAGAAAGCGTTTCTGAGAAGAAAAAGCGCTCAGGATACTTGAAATACCAGTATCATTTTACTGTGCCGAATGCTTGCAGCGTATTCATATTCAGAGGTCAAAAGGTTACCCTACGGAACCGGACCTGCTGCTATCATACAGTATATGTTGATATGACTGAGCGAGTGGGCGTTTTACCATCATATTTCGTGACGCTGGGGCAGTTGGAATATTGAGGGTTTGTGTCCCGGCATCAATGTTTCACATTATTTCCATTCATTTGGGCTGCTTTGGCATTAATTGTCTGAGTACATGAAGTTGGCAGTGCTTTGAGGAAAAAATAGTGAACCTCCAGTACACCCGCAGGCTGGCTGCCCCATCCCATTGCACTTTCACCTTTTTATGTATTAAATCCTGCATCTTGAACTGTCACAATTTATATCAGGGGTGTTCAACCAGTCCTCAAAACCCCCTAACAGGTCAGGTTTTCAGGATATCCCTGCTTCAGCATGGGTGGCTCAATTAGTCCCTGCTTCAGCCCAGCTGGCTCAATCAGAGGCTCAGTCTTTGACTGAGCCACTGTTTGAGCCACCTATGCTGCAGCTGGGATATCCTGAGAACCCGTCCTGTTGGGGGGAGGGGGGCTTGAGGACTGAAGTTGAGGACCCCCTGTTTTACATTAACCATGTTGTGCTTTTCCAGATCCGAGGGGCCGTTCTGCCCAGTGATCTGCTTAAAATGGAACATTTGTCATTTAAAATTCCTTAGATTTATTGAACAAAATATATACAGGCATACCCCACATTAGCGTACGCAATGGGACCGGAGCATGTATGTAACACAGGCATACCCCACATTAGCGTACGCAATGGGACCGGAGCATGTATGTAACACAGGCATACCCCACATTAGCGTACGCAATGGGACCGGAGCATGTATGTAACACAGGCATACCCCACATTAGCGTACGCAATGGGACCGGAGCATGTATGGAACTATGTAACACAGGCATACCCCACATTAGCGTACGCAATGGGACCGGAGCATGTATGTAAAGTGAAAATGTACTTAAAGTGAAGCACTACCCTTTCCCCACTTATCAATGCATGTACTGTGCTGCAATCGTCTTTTATGTGCATAACTGATGTAAATAATGCATGTGTAACAGGCTCTATAGTCTCCCCGCTTGCGCACAGCTTCGGTACAGGTAGGGAGCCGGTATTGCTGTTCAGGACGTGATGACAGGCGCATGCGTGAGCTGCAGTTTGCCTATTGGGCGATATGTACTTACTCGCGAGTGTACTTAAAGTAAGTGTCCTTAAACCGGGGTATGCCTGTATGCACTTTCTGACCATTTTATAAAGTAATCCTTCTTGTATGTCATATGTACAAGGTAGCTTTGGGTGGCCAGCCAGGCCTAACATCTGCTCCGGTTTTGTAGAACCACTTTTGCACTGGCAAAGAAATTGCAGAAGATTTATTAACAAACACCAATCCATTTCAAACCAATGGGATTTTATTGAATGGTATATCTGGTACAGATTTTTTTTGCACCAGCCTTGCCCTGATTTTGAACCGCGGAGACCTAGATAAATGACCTACATAGTACAATATTTATTTATTTATAAGTGTCTCCGGTAGACTGTTCCAGTTTTGGGGTGCACAGTAAGAGAAGGAGGAGCGGCCGGATACTTTTCTGAACCTTGGGACCATGAACAGTCGTTTGGAGTCTGATCTCAGATGGTAAGTGCTGCGTTAGGCTGGATTTGTAATTGACTCTGCAAAAGGAACGAGCAGACATTTATTTGAGACACAGGATGGAGCCTGGGAATTAACAGGATCTTTTTTTTTTAAATGTGTTCATCAAAATTGTTGTGCTATAGAGTGGTGCAAACTTCAATAAAATGTGTGTGGTTCGGAGGTCCTTATGTGACTTCTTACTGTATTTGCCCAATTATAGGGCGACCCCAAATATAAGGCGACCCTCTAAAGGTTTTTTGAAGCACAGATATAATCTGTGTTAGTACGAACATACACCTGTGCGTCACACGCGTCCCATTTATTTGTGCAAATATACCTGGGATTTTTGGGCATCAATTTAATGCCTGGTGCATCGGTCCTGGTATGTTAATATGTAGGATATGATCAAGAATATATAGCTGCGGGAGTAAAATAGTGGCGAGATTCAGTAACAAGCGAGTGACTAAGGAATTTAAGGGAGTAATTTAGCGCCATTTATGAAACCAAGTAAAATAATACAATTACTGAAACTGGAAAATACAGCTGAATTATCACCATTTTATAACAGGGAATACTTACGTTATTGAGTGTTTGCTATCAGAACCAAGATGACTATTTCCCCTTTAATTATCTTATCTGCACATTCCTCGCATGGTTTCTGATCATCTAAATATTGAGTGAAATTAATTGGAAACAGAAATGACAACAATTTATACACATGCATACTGTTTGTGATACAGCAGATATACCCTTCATGTATCCACAGCACTTTTTATGAGCTGATTCGTGGTTTGTTAGAACCCGATCTCTGCCAGAATGGCCCAGAAATTATAATACATTTTTAACAGTAAAGGTCCTTCTTGGATCAAAATGATTAACATAAATCTGTTAGTCCACACTGGGAAAGTATCACGTATTTAGTACTAAATAAAGAAGGAAAATAAGAAGAGAAAAATAGGGGGGAAGATAGAGAGAGATAGAGTGAGGGGAAGTAGGGGTGAGAGAGATGGGAGGATGAGAGAGAGAGGGGAGGGGAGAGAGGGGGGAGAGAGGGAAGGGGGGAGACAGAGGGGAGGGGGAGAGAGAAGGGATGGGAGACAGAGGGGAGGGGGAGACAGAAGGGAGGGAGAGACAGATGGGATAAGGAAAAGAGAGGGGAGGGAGACAGAGGGAGGGAGACAGAGAGAGGGGAGGAAGGGTTGGAGGGAGAGAGGGGGACTGCGACTGAGAGAAGGGAGGGTGGATGGACACAGAAATCATTTTCTCCATTAAAGGGGTCATTCTATATGGCTATCCAAAAATCCTCTTTTTTTTCTGGAAAACATTGGGTCCCTATTTAGAAAGGATTTCTGATGGGTCCACACCCTTTACAAACTGCTTTTTCAATATTTTTTATAAACTTCTGCCAAATCTATATATATATATTATGATTTAGCAACTTTTTAAAAAAATCTTATTTTTCTTTCCTTGACATGTTACTTTTCTTTGTTTTTTTCCTAGAAGGGGAGGCCTAGGCCAACTTTTTTTTACGGTACCAGAATAGACGCTCTTCCAAAATCATATTTGATCTCGAAACGTATTGGAACTTGTTTATACATTTCCATGCTTCTCATTCAAGTGCTTTAAAGCCTCAAATAAGAAAGGTTAATTATCTGTTTAACCTCCTGCTCCCACACGTGGTAATGGGAACATGTTCTCCCTCCAGTCCACATTTCTGAATGACACATTATTTATTTTAACGTCCTATTCATTAGGTTGTCAATGAAGTAACAAGCTGATTAATTTCTGTTGTTCATTCCCTGCCTTGTTGTTGAACAACCTGATTCTGATATTTTGCAAAACCACTTGCTACTGATTGATATATTTCTTAGGGCTTTCCTATTTAAGGGAAGATACAGATACCAGTTCAGGAATCCTATGGGTGAATACAGGCTTAAAGCTAAGTGGCTAAATTGTGAGTGTGATACTTCCCAGATACCCTGAGATTTTGGAATATATTACACTATTGTGACTTTTTTCTTCTTCCCTTCGCTGACTGCGCCTGCGTCATCGCTCCGCAGGGGCGGATTGTACTTACCTGTCGGCCTGGGCGATTCCTTGAAGAGCAGTCCTCCTCCTGCAGCATTGTGATGGTGCTCACCCCCCTCTCAGCACACACCTAGCAGTCCTGCCAGTCCGGGAACTCCACAATTGCCTCCTCCAGTAGGGCGGAAGTTGGATTCCGGCGCCGACAGAAGGAGGGAGAGTATTGCAGGTGGTCAGGGATCTGGGGAGCCACAGCCCCAGCCCACTGCGGCAGCCGCCATCGACCGATGAGGCAATCCGCCTGTGTCGCTCAATATATATATTTCAAAATTACCTGCTACTAATTCACTAATTCATAAACTCACTGATTCACATACATTTCCCAGGGACAACCATATAAATTAACAGCAAAAGGTCTATGTATGAAGGAGCAGTGGACCAGTTTGTAATAAACTTGATGCTAACAAAAGTATTTTTTGCAGTTGCCGATCAGCATTTGTGAAGCTGCTTTTAATGCACTGGCTTCTGCGTTTGCGCGCAGTGCGCCAGGTAGCGCTCTTAGCAACATTAAGGTATTTAAATCATGAAAAAGGAGCATATTTACGGACGTGTCTACAGTTTTGACTCTGCAATTTAAAAAACATAGTGATGTGTTACATAATTAATTAACGTTCACATCTGTTTTTTGGAGACCACCTCAGAGACGGCGGCAGTGGTTCAATATTCTTCAGCGCATTAGATTAGCTCGTACAATCATGCACACAAAAGTCATTATTGCATTTATTCATTGAAACATAAATGAGGTCAGAGATTGGACATTGAGGAGGATTGAGGAGGGCACATTATTCCACTCACTTACCTCAGATTGTAGAAATTGGAGAAACGTCAAGATCAGAGCAAGGGGGAAGGCAGAGGGGCGGAGTCATTTTAGGTCAAGTAAGTGACATCATCCAAAGGGAGTCACATGGTGTACAACAACTAATCAGATCGGAGAATTGGTTCCCATGATCTGATTGGCTGAAATACCATGGGACGCCAGCCATCTTGGATTTAGTGACGTCATCTTAAAGGAAAATGAAGCACAGCCATTCTGATTGGCTGGCATCATTCCCTTTAAATGACGTCATTAAAAAAAAATTAAGTCGGCACATGGTTTAAACAGCCAATCAGATGGCTGTTAAACCAGTTGCAGCCCTGATGTGCTATTTATGTGCCCTATTTAAGGCCGTGACGCCTCATTTAAGCCCAAGAAGACGACGAGACAACATCGGTTGAGATCTACCATGGGGCTTTCTGAATTACAATAAGAAGATAGAAGATTAAGAAGATCAAGAAATGGTTACAGATGAAGATAGAAGAAGCCGATTAAAGATAGAAGAAAGAAAATTTGGGTACCTGATCCGGATCTTCATGGCGGATGGCATCGGATGCTGTTTGAGGCCTTCCTGGTACGTGAGCTTCCTGTTTCCCCGGAAGTCGGAGGGCCAGCGCTTCTAATGGTAAGAAATATATTGCATGTTTGTAAATGTATTTTTTTACAGGTTTTAACATTGGATGTGTATTTTTATTTTTTGGCATTTCCTGCTTTGTATTCATGTTGATTTTTGCGATGTCAGTTTATTATGTGGATGGCATTGTTTGGTATTTTGCTGCTTTATTTAAATAAAATGTTGGCGATTGATTTTCGATTTTAATTAATGATGTCTTGTGTTGGCTAATGTGTTTAATGGTCGTGTTTCAGATATTTTTTAATAAATAATTTATTTGTAGGTTAATGTTTCAATTAATTCATTGCTGTTGTATTAATTAATTTTTTGATTGGTTACTGTTACAATTAATTCCGAGTTGTTTTAATAATTAATTGGTTTGATTGATTACTGTTTGAAATAATTCCTTGTTGTTTTATTAATTGCTTTGATTGGTTAATAGTTTAATTAATTCATTGTTGATCTGGTTATTGCTTGTATTAATTAGATTAGCTGGCTAGTGTTTTTATTTAGTGAATTGTGTTTTTTTGGAGTTTTGTAATGTTTTATTATTGTGTGTTTGGAGCATTAATTTATTTTGATTAGGGTGCCCATTTAGTGCTATAGTGGCTTATCATGTCCATATTATTATATGGATATGATGTATCACTATACTACTCAATGGGTACAGGATGGGTATAGTGGGTTCGGGGTGGGTGCTTCGGCCTCCCAAGTGGGTAGCGGGGCAGGGTGGGTAAACCCCTTAATGACTATTGTGCTTATTAACCGCTAAGGTGATTAAGGGGTTAGGGGCCATTAGATTTTATTTATTATGTATGTATGCTTTCTGGAAACGGAAAACAGGGACCTGCTGTATCATGAGCCGCAGGGACCACCCGAGGGCCCCCAGATCCCGTGGGAACCACCTGAGGGCTCTCAGACACCTGTGGGGATGACCTGGGGCACCCAGACACCCCCTGGCCCACCTCTGGACCCCATTGTGGCCCACGGTGACCCGCGGGGACCACCTGGAGGCCCACAGCGCCTAGCAGGGACCACCCGGTGACCCCCAGACATCTGTGGGAACCCCCCTCTGGTGCACTGTGGGGCCTGCGGACACCCGTCAGGCCAACCGGGGACCCCCGTCGGTCTGGGGTATGAATCCTGTATGCTAAAAAATAAATCATGGTTTTACATTATGGGGGGCACAGGGTGGGGGTTGTATTGATGCTTAGTAAATATTTTTTAATATACATTTTATTCCTAGTGCAGGTGTGTAGGGGGTCTCTGGAGTACAGCCGTGTTTGTTTAGGCATGGAGAAGCCCCCCCCTATCTGACCTGTCTCAGGCCAGTTGGGTCGAACAACAACTAACACTTATCTATGTTGGCTACGACTCCAGTTACAGAGATGGACCACCATCTTATCTGAATCATACTCTCTGTAAGAATATATATAAGAATATATACAGTTCACTTACTAGTCAATGAATTCCAGTTCAACGCCCTTATCTGTTGGCTTACTTGATCTAATGAATATATATTTTGACATCATGCTGTAGGTACGAAAAGTTCATGTCAATAGAAATGTATGACTAGATGTGCAATCCTGCTCCAGGTGGCTTTGCGAATGCTCCGGAAAATAATGTTAAAATTCACAACATGTTAGAGCGAATGCTTTATATTGATTTAAAAAGTAGCACTTTTCAGTTTATTTATGCAACTTTTAGCAACATTTGCCAATATTTGGCAATGATACCCAACCATGATCTGAAAATACTGGTGAAAGTTGGTTTGCATCCATTACTCGAATGGATTGGAGTTAACGCCAGTTGGGGTGAATTAACCTGTAATGGATCTTGATGAATCTGGAGATAAGTAAGATAGTGATAGTTGGGGATTTCCGGCAAAGTTTCAAAATTCGCCACATTACAGAACTTACACTGATATTACACTCTTCTCTTTTGTCGACATACAAAAAAGCTAAAGTAAGGAATAGACCCAGACACCCAATTTGCTACAGAACGTCATTATAGTATATATAGTATGTATACTGACTGACTCCTTCCTGACCATATATCACAAATCACAACCTGGCATACAAAGGTAAGAGGAAAAGTCATGTTAAATAGCTCGATATCGTGAGATGTAGGATGGAGATTACTGTATAACTATTGTGTTCTCCTCTGGTGCTGAAAAGGTTTATATATATCCTCACAGACTTTACACAACCTTGAAGCAGTAATGTTAATTTTGCCATTTATAAATCACTCTTTAGAGTATACACTACATTCTTCTTTGGGCATTAAAACCTTGCACCTTTTCCATTCAACTCATACACACAAATTACTTCTTTAAATAACCAAAATAAAGAACAAAATGCTACACTGTTCCTAATTATCCTGAGTTGTCAGAATTCCATTTCTTTGAGGCCATTAGAACTTAAACAAGTATGAAATGTAATGATGAAAAGTAGCTTTCTCTTTTTCATTTACACATCTTCCCATTTGCTAAAGAAGGTTACTGCAGCAGTACCATACAGAGAAAGAAACAGGTTAGTCTATGTAAAGTTTAACCCATTATATCCCTATCTTTGTCATTTAAATTGGCTGTCAGGCCATTAAACTTTTTCTATTTTTCTATTGCTGTATCAAGTCTCATTCTTTGTTACCAAAGGTTTATAGTTCTGTCATTTATAGCGTAGTTTACAGAAGAAGAATAGCACATCAGGGTTTATAAAGAATTCTTAATACATGTATTTTTTAATCAATTACATGAATTAAGGTGTATACAAAGCTGCCTAGAAGAAAGTGTATATAATACAACAATAATTTAAATAAACATAGAATCTAGTATTTATTTATAAAATGTTTGACCAGGAAGTAATACACTGAGAGTTACCTCTCATTTTCAAGTATGTCCTGGGCACAGTTATGATGACAAATACACGGTTACATTAAGGGAAGACGGTTATACTTTATGTATAAAGACATTACATGAACAATGTATATACTGTATTTGAATGATTTGATCTGTAAATTGCAACTTGTGTATATAAAATATAAATATGATATATTGTATACAAATATATATAAATTTTTTGCTATAAAGTAAAGAAAAAATATCTACTATATTTGTGTGTGCGTGTATATATATGTATATATGTGTATATAATAATAATAATAATAATAATAATAATATATAATGTGTACACATGTATATACAGTATACATCACCTGAAGAAGAGATCAGTGTATCTCGAAAACTTGCACAAATAAAAGCATTTCATCACAGAACAGTATTGGTATTTATTTTTTATTATTAAGCTCGGCTAACACAGTACAGATACACACACACACACACACACACACACACACACACACACACACACACACACACACACACACACACACACACACACACACACACACACACACACACACACACACACACACACACATATAACGGAAGTGTTATTCCAGTTGCGATAGTGAAGAATAAATGAGTTATTCAGTATTTGATGATGTTCGGTCCTCGCAGGGTGTATATATATAGTATGCATATATAAGCATTGTTTAAGTATTATCTAAATTTATTACATTATTGCGTTGTAAATATAAAATATAATTGTATTTTTGTGTATATTATTATATGTTATTATATTTAGAGTTACACATTATTAAAATGTTAGTTTGAGTTCATTCAACTGTATAGAGTACAATATGATTGCCTTACACATGATTAAAATGTTAGTTTTCTTCTTGGATCAATTTATATTTAGGAGTGCACTGTCCTCAAATAAATACAACATTAATATTATTATTAATAGTACAGTAGTTTGTTCTTGTATAGCGTTACAGAGACATTTTACAGCCACGGTCCCGGGAATTGAACCAGGCTCCCCAGTCAGTACCAGTCGTTACTCGCTGAGCCACGCCTTCCCTCTATTATTAGAGGGGTTTCTTTTTTTGCCTTTAAGTGTGTTTTCATACTGTATGTGAATATTGGAGAGGAAAGCAGCAGGGAAATGTGTTTGTCATTGTGACTCCTTTCCTTTAGCACAGATTAGGCGTGTTTAAAAAATCTTTACACTTCTTCACTTTGAATCAGACAAATTAGGGTGTATTTACTGCTTGTATAAATCAGGTCAAATTTAGCACTACCAGAGTCATTTAGTGAAATCTGCAAAAAATAATAATCTCAAAATATAGCATTCAATATTTCAGGGGGTCTAATGGTGACCAAATCACTTTTAGGTCAAGATATTTTTGTTTGTAGTGTTCATTGATCAACGATAGCTCTGAAAAACTGAGATAATGCAGCATGACATAAATATAGAAATGTACAAAGCAGAGAATCGTTATACTCACCAAGATAACAATTTTGGTATTTATATCATGCAACAAGATTTTATGTTACTAATAAACACTCCTAATGTAAGTCAACTCTTCATGAAAATACAAGGTTTTTAAACGAGCTCTTAATCACACAGGGAGGGAAGGAATATGAAACCGATAATCTGCTTGTTCAATGTTGTCCTCCAATCTGATCATTACATTTATTTGTAATTGATTGTGTTTCAGATTATATGACATGTTTAAACTTTTGCAGGTACCTATGCCTTTAATGAACCTATATGAAAGTTATTACTAAAGGTATCCAAATATTATGAGTGCTCTATCTAAACGGAACCCTAATAGATTTGTTACTAGCACCCATTCCCTGAAATGTTCTAAGGAAATTGTTGGAACTTTGTCTAATTTCAAGAAATGCTAAAACTGTTAAACATTGGGGCACAGAGCGTGGGACCTCATTTAGATCAGGTTTATACAGTACTTTTACCTATACGCAGAACGTGGAGGGACATTTTCGGATAAATACTTATTTCCTTTAAAAATCAAGTAGATTTGAAAATGTTAGTCGAGCGGAAGGT